>NC_056729.1:847901575-848126575 GCF_019279795.1 Protopterus annectens
CTATTCCACAGACACAGGAGTCTTTGGGACACAAATCTATCCCGACAACAAGTTCTATTAATGTCACAGACCAGATTAAGGCCTTGTGTGTGGGTTGCATGAGTGGAGTTTGTCTTACAGATATGCAGCAACTCCATCAAGGCTGGGTCTGAGATGGCCTTGTATGCCAGACACAGGTCACCTCTGAGCAGTCTGTATGAGACTGAGTAGAGGGAAAGGGCTTTTAGCCTATCTGTATAGGATAGGTGTTTGAGACCCTGGATGTTCCTGGTCAGGAACCTCTGTGGTCTCATGAACTGCTGCATGTACTTGGCAAGGTACATGCCGAAGGGGACATTGTACTCATGGACTCATTGGCTAGGCTTATAAGGGCCTCTGGGCCAATAGCCTAGTATCATCCTATGAACCTATGAATGTATAAACCTAATAATTTAAAACAAACCAATTTAAACTTCTGCAAAAATAATTAGAGGTAGAAACATTCTGTATAATTTTCTGCTTATTATTCTTGGGATGTATACCCATGCGGACAGCGCAGTGTTGCAGCGGTAGCGTTGTTGCCTCACAGCAAGAAGTTCTCTGGTTCAATTCTCGGCTGGGTGCCTTCTGTGTGGAGTCTGCATGTTCTTCCTATGTTCATGTGGATTTCCTCCAGGTGCTTCGGTTTCCTCCCACGTTACAAAGGCATGCATCTGGAGCCTTTCTCCCTGGGCCTCTTCTGAAAACTGGCTTCATTCCAAGTCGGACTTTCCTGGTTAACAAATGATAAATAAATAAAGATACTCAATAATGGGTCTGATAAGGGAAGAGTACAGGGATTCTATGATCTCCTTGTTCCTGGATGAAATATCCTTATTTATGAGGTGGGCCATGTAGAAAGCCTTCGTTACAATGGAGGCAATGTGGTGGTCAAAAATCAGGTTGCTATCAACCTAGGTGCCCAAGTCCCTCACAACTGATTGCATGCTTAGTACATTGTTATTAATGTGATAATTAGTGGGGATGACATTTTCCCCAAAGGGGATAATGATGCATTTCTTGGCATTCAGTTTGAGGCCATGTTTCTGGCATCAGTCATTAGTTTGGGTAAGGCCCTTTTGGAGGATGTTCACATCACTAGGGGAATTTAAGACAGCACCCAGCTTGCAGTCATCTGCAAACTTGGTTAACCACAGACCACTGGTTTTGGCTTGCACCTCAGAAAAGTATATCCCAAACAGTAGAGGCCCCAAGATCGATCCTTGGGGTACACCACTTGTTACGGGTCTACTACTACTTTGACTGAGTGGGTTCTATCAGTGAAACAATTAGCTACACATCTGGTAACATACGGGTTGATGCTTAGCTGGGTGAGTTTATCTATTATGCCTGAGTGGGGAATAGTGTCAAAGGCTTTGGCTAGGTCAAGGTAGGTGGTGTGCACCGTCTTCCCCTCGTCCATGGCTTTGTTGACTGTTTCAAAGAAGTTGACCAAGTTTAACAGGCATTATCTCCCTTTGACAATACCAAACTGTGTGGGGTCAAGCATTTGGAGGTTACCTATGTCCTTTTTATAAGGACCATGATAATGTGTTCCATTGCCTTGCAGATCAGGCGAGTTAGGCTGATGGGCGTATAATTGCCTGGGTCTATGGACGCTACACCTTTGTGTAGAGTGATGACAGTGGCTGTCCTCCATTTGGCTGGGATGAAGCCGGTGCTCAGGCTTTGGTTGAATAGGGTGTCTAATGGTGCTGAGAGCTCATGCCTGAGTTCATGTAGGATACAGCCAGGGATTTTATCTGGTCTCATGGAGGCTGTATTTTTTTGCCTTTGAGCAGGCATTAAGGATGCAGTTTTTCTTCTCAAATCTCTCATGTCTCTTTACATGACACTTATATTTATTTGACTGCGACACAACCTGATACTGTCACATAATCCTTAATGGGTTCACACTCTAACTTTTCCTTAAAAGAAGTTCTTGAGGCTATGGAAAATCCAAGGCCTACAGCACACACAGTTCCAGATAGTTTCCTAACAATTTGTAGTTAGACTTTTGACATTTTAAGAAAACTGCACACAAAGAAGTCATTCCCCTTCTAAACAACATAAGCCTAGATGCACCCTCTGGTGCAGACAATCTACTCTCTCAGTTTACAATATTCTGCAAAGACTTCCTTGCCCCACCTCTTCTACATATTTATACCTTCTGCTTAATTCAAAATACAATGCCAGATATATTGAAAACTGTTCTGATTAAACCCCTTCCCAAACAGCCTCAGTCAGTAAATACCTCCCACTTCTCGCCTATATCCATCCTTCCTACACTTGGGAAATACTTGAAAATACTAATCTACAACTAACTGTCCACTTACATCCAACAGTTACACCTCCTCACACTTAAACAGCATGGATTCTGGATTGGACTGAGCACAATGATGGTTAAATGAAACCTTTCAGGAGCTCTGTTCATTGTCCTTACCAAAGCTTTTAATCTAATTGACCACTTTCTGTTCTTTCAACCCCCCCCCCCCCAAGAAATCGGGTTTAGCCTCATTACTGTTATCTTGATCCAACATTTCTTAAGAAATAGGTATTTCAGAGTCAAATTAGCCCCAACCCTATTACCACCAGCACCCCTTACCAGAGGAGTGCCCCACAGATTCATACTCACCCCTCTTCTGTTTTCAGTCTTTATTAACAAGATGGCCTCTAATCTCCTTAGCTTTTCTATTACTCTTTATACAAAGGCATGCTTATTCTTCAACCCAGTCCATTACATTCAAGTACTCAAACTCAGTTTCAGTCTGACCTCCACTCCCTTAATTCATGGCTAAACAACAATAAGCTACACCTAGACCCCTCTAAAATAAAAAGTATGACAGCTGTAAGCTCACAAAAGCTGAAAAAGACTCCGAAAAATCTCAACATTGCAGATCTCAATAGTTGCCCAGCAGAAACAACCACATCCTTTAAATACTAGACCAGTCACTTAACTACCAAAGAGACATTGAAAACAGCAGGAAAAAGAACGATTCTTTTTTATTCTGGTCCTAGAAAATATCTCCCTTTCTCTTCAGACCTGCTAGAGCTACAATAAGCAAAGGAGTCATCCTTGCACAGCTTGAATATGGGCTCCCCATCATAGCCCCAGCCTCTAAAAAGGCTCATCCACTCTACCTCCATTAAAACAAAATCTGCTGATCCATTTCCATTTCCTCCACTCAGGAACACCATTGCATCACCCCCTCCAAGGCTAAATGGCTACCAGTCTCCTACAGAGTTGAGCTACTCCTAGCATCTCTTGTTGTCAAACTACTTCAGAAAGGTGTCTTTCTACCTCTTGCAGCCAAACTCCAAAATAAAATCATCCCCTATAACCTCTGCAACATCTCCCAATTAATTCCCTCACTCCAGACACCCCAAACTAATTTGCATGGTACCAACCATTCTTTCTCCGTTCTTGGACCCAAAGTTTGGTAATGCCTCTCCCTCACAAATGATGCCTTTTCCCATTGGATCAGGTGACTAAAGTTATTAAGTATTTTAATCAGGCATTGTAAAGAGGCATGTTCTGAAGAAGGTTTGTGACTTTAACCGGATGAAAGCGCTTATCATTTTTTGTATTTTTTGTGTTATTAAACACAGTTTTAAGTCTCAAGTATCTGTGATTTGAAATGGACTGAGATAGCTAACCCTCTCTGACATGTGGTTTTGTTTTTAATCCCTCCCCCTTCACATTAAAGAGGTCTCCTTTTTCCCCACCTTCAAAACTCAACTCAAAGGACACCTGCATCAGAAATCTGACTACAAGTAAGTGGTCTTTTCACTGGACACATAACCTAACTCCCTCCTCACCTGGATCACTTCAACTTTCATCTTATGTTCTCAGTTGCTGCTTCTTCTCATGTTTATTACTAGCATTAATTCACATTTGATTTTCTACTTTCTTAATTTTATTTATATATTGTATCAATTGCCTATAAGATTATCTACCTTCTGTTATGTAACTATTAACTAAATATCTCCGATGGTGAATTTATTCTATTTTCTTTTTTGCGAATCACTTCACCTGGGCTTTGCTTGCAAATGGTCTATAGTAATCAGTGTATTACCCTGGTAAAACAAACTAAAATAAATAAATAAATGTTTGTTGCCCCAATCATTAATCACTATAACTACATTTGCTTTCATAGCATAAATGGTCCATACTTAAAACCATTTGAGACTGATAGGTATCCTTAAGTCAAATTCTGATCCAACCTTAATTAAAAAAATGACACATCAATTTGAGAAATTAGTATTGAGGAATATGATCAGGTATCTGTTATAAGCATTTTATCACGTGTTACAGATATCCATGTTGAGAACACATATGTTTTGAATGCAGAGACTGAATCATAATTCTGTACAATTTGTAGTGCATGGTGTTTATCTGCAGCATGTACTTCCAATTATAGAAAAATATAGGAGCATGAAGTGTTTTACAGCTCTGAAAGTCATAAAACAGCACAACTGCAAAGACATGGCCGGTATAGCAGGTAGACGTGAAGTGTCCACCTGATGAATAATTGGCACATTTTGTTCTGCTGTTAGGGCTTACCATGTGCTGCACCACTTTCTAAATCCCAGTGTGTGTGTGTGTGTGTGTGTGTGTGTGTGTGTGTGTGTGTGTGTGTGTGTGTGTGTGCGCACACGCGCACGTGTGTGTGTGCTTGTGTGTGAGAAAGAGAGAGAGAGACAGAGAGAGATACAGAAAGAAGTATTGATTAAAGCTGTTTTACCTTCTTAGCACTGTTCTGTGGTGGCTTGAATTTGTTAATGTTATTCTCTTGCAGAAGACTAGAGCTTAACGGTTTTGAAAGAAACATTTGTTTTTACATCAGAGATGTGCAAATGTAATTGTCTTTTCGTTGAATTCAGAACATATTCATGGAGCTCCATGCATGCCTGTGTTGTAAAACACTACAATAGATATGAAAACTTATTCACATGCTCATTATAAAAAGATACCTTTCTGTAGGATATGATTTCAAACTTCCAACCAAACTGTAAAAAGCATGCCATACCTTGGATAATAATCTTATATTTGAACTTATAGCTTGGCAATATTCAACTTAAACAAGACATGTTCTTTGTTCTAATTGAAAACAGAACATTGACAGGGTCAATATTCCCTATATGCTCAGACTTTTTGATGTCTATAACTTTCCCCCTAGATTTCAGTTTATACTATTTTTGTTATGAGATTTGGCCAGAAGTTATGTAACTATTAACTAAATATCTTCATGTCTTCTTCAGTTTTTTTGTTGTTCTTTCATTAGAGTCTCACTATCAGAAATTATTAAACTTCCTTTATTCTGTGGAACAAAGTGTGAACATTAATATACTAAATTTATATAATTTACAGATGCTATCCTGATATATTTAGATAATCCCATTGTGCTTCATAAATATACTGGAAATAATGAGCAATGTGGCAAATTATAAATTAAACCCAGAAAAGCCATCCATTTTCTATTAAACAACCTAAATTCCACACTAATACTGCATCCGTTAAAACAGAACTAGGTATATAGAGTTAATGAAATTTTTTGATTGGGTCTCAGTATTAGAACTCATATTTTTTTAGAATAGTAATATTATCTTTTAACCAAGTTGAGGTATATTTCTCTAAGTTTCTATGAAACAGAAACATTTTCAGAGTAAATCTCTATATTATCTGATCCCCAGGAAAACGTTCAAAAATCAAATATCTCATTCTGTACTGTGTCTTGATTAGATCGCTAAATATTTTGGATCACCTCCCAATTTTGGAACTGTTCAGTCTTCTTGAGTTACCATACTTAGTTCCATTAAGCTGAAGAACAACTTTATCCCATCAGCATCAGCATTTCTCAAAGTCTACTGAAAGCAAACAATTTAACATTTAAAATTTAGATTTTACCTTACAGCTTAGCATGCTTCAAGCCAATACTGGATAGCTATAATATCACACTTAATAATCTACCTCTATACCTAAAACATGTTCATTGCTTAATACTAAGTTAATTAAGAGACGATAGGCTGTAAATGCATTAGAATTATTTATTATGTGTAGTTTAAAACCTTTACTGGCATACCAAGGTAATTTTATTTGTATTACTCTGGCAAAGCTAACAGCAATAGTATAAATAGATAAAAATAAAATAAAATGTATGAAACCTTTGCTATCTTGTACTTGTTGTTCCATAATCAACTTTAATGCCTTTTAATTGAGACATGCCTCATTATACTGGAATAACTAATTAACACTAGTTTTCATTTAGACTAGTTTAACGTTGGCAATGCTTAAAAAGATAAACCTTTTTCAAAATGTGATAATCATCAATTTATGTATAGCCCATATTATATATCATCAGTGTTGATTTCTTATTATCCTTTTTGCCAAAGCGAAAATACAAATGCATTACATATATTTTGTAGTGCTATTAAATAAAATTAATTTGGCTTAATTTTTATTTAAAGTAATGCAACATTTCCGCTACCAACTTGGATAGTACAGTTGCGTTCTCAGTATGCCTACTACTATTTTAAATAAAGAAAATAACACAAATAGTTTCTATCTTTATGGTTAGCAATTTTCAGTACCAAATATTGACAGTGAATCCATTTATTTTTTTTATTTATCTTGACAGAGAATCCATTTTTTTATCTATTGTATTTTTATTTTTTATCATGTAGTTATTCACATTCTTTAATTTTGCTCAGACATGCTGTGATAAAATTCAAAAATACCCCAATGTTTCGGACAAACTTTTTCATGTATCTACTCAAACACATCTATTGTCAGGTTTGATTGAATAATAATCATTTGATTTTTTTTCCCTTTTCTATATTTTACTCCTATTACTGATAATGTTTTAAGATGTTGTCCTGTTTTATTCTCAGCTAAAAGCGTCTTCTGTGTGGAGACATGCGTAAATGGGCATACCTTCGTTGAAGGTTGTGCGTCAGGCCTGGCAAGTCGGTACGTAAAATCTACTGCCAATCGTTAGCGGACCGGAGTTCCACTGTGGTGACCCCTAACCGGGAAAAGCCGAAAGATACAACAACAACTGATAATGTTTTAAAAGGGAAACATGATAACAATGTTTATGACTGAATATACCTCACTTCTTCAGCATCAGTTCATACCTTCTTTTACACTGATGTTAAGGTTGTTACAGTTCTTTAAATTCTATTAAACTTAAATGTAAAACTTCTCATTTCTACACTGTTTGTTTTTGCATTAGAAATATTTTCATCATTGTTCTTTATTGTTTGAAACACAGAGAAACTACTAAAAGAAATCATTTAAATATGGTGTTCTTTGAAACCCACCACTGTGAATGAAAGCCTTGTCCATTATAATATAACCTTACAAGAACAGTATAAGAAGTGATGAGACATAGTTGGTTGATACTACCTGTATAATGGTGCAAGATAGACAATGAGAATTTGTTTATAAAGTATAGATTCTGAAAATGTTTATAATGCATTTTTGGTTGTATAGGGTCTAAAACTTTCAAGGATATCTGAGGCATCTTTATCATGTGGTCTTCAATCATTTAGAAGCTGAGCTGTATGACATTGGTAATAGTGTTTTGTGTCTCAAATGTCTTTCGATTTCTACAGAAATTATTGTTTTCCAAGCCAAGTATCTGGAAAACATGGAATATGCATTTCATAGATGATAAGAAGAGTGATATTTCTTATATTTTTCTTCATAGTTAAGCATGCTTCACCTTTCTTCACTGCAGCTATTTTCTGTAATTTGCACACATTACCAGAATGTTTCAGCACTGATGCAAAGACTACATCAAATCTTATATTAAAGATAATGAAGGATTTTACAAACAAAACATCTTTCTGTCTAAATATCTTCAAAGTCTGACATTAAGCATAGAAGATTAAGGCTATTAGTTCAGTAAGCTGCTTCTTGCAGTCTACAGATTGATTCTCTTACTCTCAATTTGTTTGTGTACAAGTCTAAGGAAGTCACATAACCAAACATGCTGCTGAGATAAGTCTGAAAAGAGTCTATAAGAATCAGTGCTCTATCCTAGTGAACAAACACAAGCAAATAAAATAAAAAAAAAATACTTTTCTTAGATTATCCTATACTCTGATGAGTGTACTTACATTAAATGGATTTTCAGTGGTTTCCTTTGTTAGAGTTTAGTTGAAATCATATGCACTTTAACTGTGTAAGCTACAGGCACACCTTAGAGGGGGTTGTTCACATTTTTCTACTGTCGTATAAGTGCTAGCTTCTAAAGGGAATAACCAGAGTCCTGCAATTAATTGATGACAGGTGACCTGTGGAGATGCAGGTCTGCCATAAAACTGTAAAAGTAGTGCAATAGGAAAAGCATATAAGCTTTAAAGTAACTGTGGTTTCAATACCCACAATTGCTTTCATTCTGTCTGGCAGATGGCAGAGAGAGTTAAGGCTGTGATTGGTAGTTCTTGTTGCACATGGTTTGATTCCCTTATTTGCCAGCCATATGACCCTTGGCAACATGCCTCTCAACCTCCTAGAGCAAGAAGTCTGAACAAAGCCACAAATAATCACAAATAATGGCAGGACAAAGACCCAAAAATAGGGACACTTTCTAAATATTGCTCTTACAAACATAGAAAGTTGATAGAATGCCAGGTTTTGCATTAGCATGACTTTTTAGAAAGATATGAATTCTAAAACTCAAATGTCTGCCATAATTTTCTGACTTCAGTCCTCAATGATTTGCCAGAAATCTACCATTTTATGATAAACAGATGAAAAATATGAGGCAAAAATCTGGATATTTTGCAAAAATCTGTACAGGTGAAAGGTATGTTTAGCAAGTCACTTACACTTAACCAGATACCAATAGGCAACTGGGAATTGTGGCTAGGCTACTCAATGGTGCCCTGGACTGCAAGCTTAGTAGTTGCCTATGAACTAGTAAAAATCTTTCAAAAAAGGTTTCCATTTCTCTAATGCCGAGTTTCAGAAATAATCCAGACTAGGAGCTGGAGTTATTCAGTTTTTATTCATTTGAGATAAGTGCTTGTGTATTTAAAAAGACTTCTTATAACTGCAATATTGGTATAAATAAATAAAGAAGTGTGATTTTAGAGTCCACCATATTTACATGGGATATTTGTCTTGGCTTACAATGGTCCACAAGGACAGTTAGCCTAGCACTAGGCTATGAATAATAGGGTGCAAGAGGAAATATACCTCTTCAAAAAGTATTTTCTTCCCTTATTATTGCAGTTTCAAGTTACATTTCACAATTTATAAAAATCAGTAAAATAGTTCAATGGTAAACCACTGTGTTTGAAACATTTACTTTGACCAGTAAGGACTAGGACATTTCAAAAGCCAGTCATTTTTCTGTAACATAAGGAGCGTTTGACCACATGTCTAGCAGGAAATAATGAGAACATGGTAACTGCAAGATGCAGGATGTCATAAACTAGTAAAATCATATTTGTTTCCAGCAGTTTGTCCTGAACATATACATCGGTACATGTCACAGTAACAACACAAAGTAAGACTGTACAGATGGCATAGAGGGATAAATCCCTAACTATTGCTCAGGCAACCTAGGTCCAATTAAAGCCTATGCAACTGGTGCAGGAAAGGAGATGGGTGTGCCCATCTTGGGTGGTGGGGCAAGTTCTCAGATGCACCCTCTCATTTGATCCCTTGTGAAGGCAGAGGACTGATGTGAAGTATTGTGCTGTTAACAAACTCCTTGTGCCGTTGAAAAGTTAAGTAATTTAGAAGAGAGTAGGAGGGTGTATAGATCAGGCACAGCTGGAGGTATGACTAAAGTGTAGTAAAGTCCCTGCATGTCAAACCCTGGGTGTTAGCATAAGAGCTAGAGTATTAAGTTAAAAAGCATTCCCTATCAGCAGTGTGATGCTTACCCAGACTCTTCAATCTCCTGATCATCCAAATCATGGGTCAGGATTAGATGGATGAAGGCTAAGACAGGTTTGGTAGAACTAATGTTAGAAGACAGTTCCCTGGAGCAGCCAATGGCCAGCTGTAAGAAGAAAAGAAAGAATGAAAAAATTAATATCACAAGAATAAAAACTGATTTTGTAATGTGAAACTTTTAACAGTGCTCTGTGCAAATCAACTTTTGAACAAAGATCTTAAAACTGTGAATGATGGCTAAAGTATTTTAAAGCTATTGCTGTGGTGTGAATATCAGCTGTAAGATCATTACGTTTAAAAACAATTTTCACAAAAATGCTAAAGACTTTCTTTGTACAAAAATGCTGTTATTACATGCCCATAATTCTTCTTATCTTGATATACTAAGTGTCCTGGATATCAGGTTAAGGTCAAGGTTATATTGTAACAGACAAGGGCCTGGATTTAATAAACTCCTTGTAGGAACAGTGTTATTCCTACATGGAGTAAATGGTGTCCGTGTCTGCATCTCCCTCTTGGCAGTGCGCCTTACATATTAATGAAGGCACGATACTGAGATGGAGTCGCATACATGGACTAAATGGTTGCTAGGGGGTGTGTTACAGTGCCTGCAGATCTGTAACATGACCCCTGAACTGTCAAAGTGCTGTACGGCACTTTACAATACCAAAAGTGTCTGCGGACACTGAAAACAGGCATGTGGTGTGAATGTAATACAAGGGGTGTGTGACAGGTACTGTAACACACCCACTGCATTGTAAAACATAAAAGACAAAACCCAGATGTTCACTGCAATGTTTAATGGTCGTACAAAGCTTTCAAGTATAACTCTTCCTCAGTGTATAAAAGCAACAACAAAGTATACCATTTTTAAAAAACAGTTGAACCAATCTGCTCACATAACCAATTAAGTCCTAATTAGCTTAAAGTGCCCTATCTCCTAAATACATATCAAAAACAATAAAAATGTTTATAAAATACATAACAACTATGTGTGCATATAAAAATACATTATATATATATATATATATATATATATATATATATATATATATATATATATATCTATATAGATATATATATATATATATATATATATATATATATATATATATATATATATATATATATATGTATATATATATATATATATATGTGTGTGTGTGTGTGTGTGTTGCAGTAAAATCTGGGTTTTGTCTTTTTTTGTTTTACATTGTTACCTGAAGTTCTCTGGCTGATAGGTGCTTTTTTGATTTGTACCCACTGCATTCTGAAAGTGCCATACAGCACTTTACAATAAAATGGTGTCCATGGACACTGAAAAGAGGAATGTGGTGTGAATGTAATGCAGGGGGTGTGTGACAGGTACTGTAATACACCCCCTGCATTGTGATAGTGCTGTCTGGCACTTTACAATAAAATGGTGTCCATGGACACTGAAAAGAGGAATGTGGTATGAATATAATGCAGGGGGGTATGTAAATGGTACTGTATCATACCTCCTTTATTGTGAAAGTGCCATATTGCACTTTACAATAAAATAGTGTCCGTGGACACACACCTGTCAACCTCTTAGAACAAGAAGTCTGGACAAAGCCATCAGTTAAAGTGGGATAAAAGGCCAAAAATAGGAACATAGTTTTTTTTTAAATATTGCTCTTACAAACTTAGAAAGTTGAAAGAATGACTGGTTTTGCATTACCATGGATTTTCAGAAGAGTATGTAGCCTAAAACTCAAATGCCTGTCATTTTCTAAGTGAAACAGAACTTTTATGAAAAACGGACCACAAATATGAGGCAGAAATGTGGACATTGTGTGAAATTCTCTAGAGTTGAGAGACTGACCTGAAAATGAAGTAATGTCAGGTAGGGGGTTTGTTACAGTACAGTACCGTAACACACCCCCTGGATTGTGAAGGTGCCATACAGCATAAAAACAATAAAGGAAGTGTCCTCGCACATGCATTTCATAAATGAAGTGTGATGTTTCATGTAAAGTAAATGAATTATTTTTTTATTCCATTGTATTTAAAGTTTAAGCATAGCTGAGTGGTTTTGCGTAGTGCGGTGCTTTGTTCAGTAGTGTTTAAACATATGAAGAAGTTATATAGAAATGTATTGCTAAAATTTTCACAGCCAAGTTAGCTGAGTGGTTAGAGTTATGACTTCGTGTGCAGTAGGCACACAGTTTGAATACCAAGACAGGCCATTCAGCTGTTACATCAGAAAGCATTTTTATATTAATGTTAATGTTATTTACCAATGTAGTTATTGAAATTTGCAAGGATCACATGCCAGACATCTAAAAATAGAAACCGGATGATTTTAATGTTTGTTGAAAAAGTCAAGTTTAAACATAGCTGAATGGATTTGCATGGCACGGCTCAGTGCTCAGCAATGCTTAAATGAAAATAAGAGGTATATAATGCAGCTTAACAACACATCCTCACTGGCTGAATGGTTAGTGAACTGGCACCTGTACATCAGGTGCACGGGTCGAATCCTAACCATTCAGCTTTTTACACGTGATAGGGAAATTGTTTTTTATTTCTTTTGTATACATTGAAATATGTTAACTGTGGTGGTCCAGCTTGACCAGAAGCACATTTGCAGTACAGACATGAATATAAAAGCCCCAGTTACACACAAGTGTCCAATACATTAAAGTTACAGGAACAGATAACGTAGTGGAATGGATAAGTTTAGGAGATATAATAAAATAGATGCACCTCAGAATAAAGTAACATTAATGAACAGTAATGAAAGAGTACAACTGAAAACCAAAAAGCAAACCAAGCCGGCAAGTCAGGACCCAAAATCCAACAGCAGTGATAATCCACTAAGTTGTATTAAATAGCGGTAGCCAAATGTTTCTGAAAAAGCAACGATCTTTATTAAAACCAAACAGTAAACCAAGAGCTTTCACGCGAATACTATCAGGCTTTTTCAAGGATAAGTATATAGGCATTGCTACAAACATCTTTAAATAGTCTAATTCATGTCACATGATGGGACTAATTGAACTTGTAATTATATCCTGCTGAAATCCTAAAGAAACAATGCACTAAAATTTAAAAAAACAGTATATATATATATATATAAATAACTTATAGAAACTTTCATTCAATAATCATACATATTTTAAAAAGTGAATAATAAAAACTTCCTAACAATAAAGTTTGTATTTAAAAATCATACAAAACTTTAAATCTAACCATCTTGTTGCAAAAAATAGGTTTGAAGTTTCAATTCACTATAACAATACTTGTAACCTGTGCTGACTAGGGTGTACATCCCTTCCAAGGTTCTAATCAAACCAATAGGTAGGAATCCTACCTCTAAAACCAACACAATGCCATGAATGCCAATATAAAATAAAAAATGAAAAATAAAAATAAAAATAAACATACAAATACAAATACTGGTAACAGATGTGTGAGGTGTGTGTGTATATATATATATATATATATATATATAAAACTCCCTGTGATGCCATAACATATAATATATAAAAAGAGGAGGGTAACTGTGAAAATATTATAGGCAAGCTTTTCTTAATTTTAAAACACTCGTAATGTTAATACTATCGTTCAAACCGGGAAACTTGTTAGAGTTCAGCTTCAATTGCCAGTATAGTTCACGATATTCTAACCTTGCTTCCCAGCTACCACCTCTGGTGTCTTGTGTTACTTGCTCGAATACAACAAATTTAATATTCATTTTTTCACATATTAAAGAGTGTTTATAAAAAGCATTACTCTCCTTCTGTTTAATAACATCATTAAAATGTTCGTAGACCCTCCTCCTTAAGTGGCTTTTCCAAAACTATCACAGGTTTTGCATATCCCTAAGTAGACTACCCCCTTTGTACCACAATTGTGGTATTTCTTTGAAATAAAATTAAATTTCCTAGAAGGAATATTAATCCGATCCTGATTAACCATCGCATGACATTGCTTGCACTTGCCACATGCGTATGTACCAGATTTCATATTATTTCCATCAATCTCTAAAATGTGCTTAGTTTCAAAAACTTCCTTCAAGTTCTTATTTCTTTTTCTAACAAAATATGGTCGCTCTGAAACAAAAGTTTTTGTTTCTTCATGGAGACTAAGGATGGGCCAGTATTTGGAAACAATACCCTCAATATCTTCAGAGTTCCTATTATAAGTGTATATAAAACTATGTTTACCATCCATTGTATTCTGGTGGTTCTTCTGTGAAAGATTAGAAGAACCTGTTCCCAACAATGGGGGGTACAAAGTATCCCTTTTTTGTCTAATCTCTTGCGCCAAATCTTCAAATAACTTATCTGGGTAACCTTTCTCTAGGAAAAAACTTTTTAGAATGTGTACCTCCTCATTAAAACCTTCAAATGTACTACACATTCAAGAAGCCTGAATCAACTGTCCCTTGATGATACCCCTTTTTTGGAAGTGTGGATGTCCACTGTTGTAGTGAAGGTAGGAATTGGAGAATGAACTCTTTCTATATAATTTGGATTGAAAACATTGGTTACCATGGTCTTTAACAATGGCTACATCCAAGTAATGCAATTTGTTCTTGTCTATATTATGTGTAAACTTTAAAAATGCTGTTGTATTGTTAATATAATGCAAGAATTCAGAAAAACTCTCCTCACTACCCCTCCAGAAGATACAAATATCATCTAAAAACCTTCTATAATGCAAAATATCCTGGTACCATTTACTGGAAAAAAAACAAATTTCTTTTCCCAAAAGTACAGAACAATATTTGTATATAAGGAGGCACACGAGGCCCCCATTGCCACACCTTTTCTCTGACAATAAAATTCTCAATTAAAATGAATGAAATTGTTCTCCATAACAATTTCCATGAACTCTAGTATAAGAATAATAATTGTGGGGATTTGGCCCACCTTCGTTGCCAAAATATGACCAAACCATTCTAGTCCTATTCCATGAGGATTACTAGGAAAGAGCTCCACCACATCCACTGTGACCATTAAAGCTTGAGAATTAAATAAGCTTTGGTCAACATGTCTCAACAAATCCCAAGAATCCTTACAGATATGAACTATGGAAGTTACAAAAGGTTTTAAGATTGTGTCAATATATTTGGCCAGCGGTTCCATAATATTGCCTGACCCCACTACTATTGGTCTAAACTTGAGTGGTTCTAAAGTCTTATGCGTCTTAGGAATACCAAAAATTTGTGCAATTCTTGGTTTATCCACAAACAAATAATTATAAAGTTGTTCATTTGCAACTTTCTGTAGGAGGTGGTCATAGAGCTGATATTTGATTTTAGCATAAGCGATGTTTATTTAGTTTTTGGAAACTAGTTCATATTGATTCAAATCCTGTAACATGTTGTGTATGTGGGCCTCATAATCTGCCTTATACATCAAGACTGTTCCACCCCCCTTGTCAGGTTTCATAACCCTGCACCTTCCTGTCTTAAACGATTAATAAACTCTACCTCCTTATCACTCAAGTTATTAGGGGTATTGTTATTTTTTTGTCGTTCTATTCCCCTAATATCCCTTTCAACCAACTCTTCAAAAACTTTCAAGGTCGGGTGCATAGGGGGATTAAAGGTGCTTTTCCTTGTTAATTCATTAGCAGTGGTCTTTTGCCCTTTAAAGAATATATTCAAATTTAGTTGTCTCATAAATAATTTTAAATCAATCAAAATGTCAGGTGTAAAGGCCGATTTAATAGGGACATATTGAAATCCTTTTGAAAATAGGTCAAAAAACTCCTGAGTAAGTTCCATGTCCATAAAATTATAAATCGTAAAATTATTACTTCTGTAGACAATCTGTTTTGCTTCCACTAAAAATGTCTCAAAAGACAAAGGTACTACTGGTAGTAGACTTATTTCTGAGGTTGGTTCCAATTGTTGCGTTGGTATCTCCGCCCTCCGCCCACCCTGGGGGGATACTGAAAATCCCGTGTGGATTGTTTTCTGCCCTTCTCCACAATCCTTTCACTTCGCCTTGGAGCTTCTGGGCCAAAGTTAACATGATTATCCTGAATGCTGCTTTCATTCTCATTAAAAAATACATTTTTAAAATTGTTGGTGCCCCAGATCTTAGTATTAGGCAAAGGGAAAGCTCTACTCTTACGGTATTCAATTATATCCTGTTCTAATTTCCTTATTTTGCGGTTCAATACTCTTACTCAATGTTGGTCAACCTCCTCAAATGTTCTTTCATATTCGTTTTTAGTACTTAAAAAATTTGCATCACTAGTCAGCCTGTTATTCAAAACATTTAGTTCATTCAATAACTTATCTGCTTTCTTTTCATAGTCCATAATCATACAATTCAACATTTCTAAGCCTGCTTTGTTTAATATTTCACATAATTGATCATACAACCTCGAACCCGACTGTACATTATTCAGGAACTTAAAAAAAAACGTAGACCCTTCGGTACCCGTTGTACATGTAAACATTCTCTCAAATAATCTATTTCCAATTGGTTATTTTTATGCATATAAAGTTTGTCTTTAAAATCACTAAATAGATTTTCAATGTTCATGTCAAAGTCTTTGTTCACAGTACCTGGTTGAAAAAGAAACGGTTTAGTGGTCCATACTCCAAAGTCAAAGTTCCTCATCTCGGGATTGCTCGAATTAGTGGTAGGAGTATTAGTTCTAGGTTGGACCATCTGTCCAGGAGGACCAGAGTTGTTACCAGGTCCATTGGTAAGCACGTTAAAATTAGAATGAGACGCCCCAGCAATAGCGCATCTCGTAGACTTGTCTGCCAAATGCATTTGGTTACATGGAATCTCTCTATCTGGAATGATGTTCCATTCATTGATAGTATTAGTCAATTGTGTCAACATGTTCAGAATCTGGTTGAATTCACTACGAGTAACTGGCGTCGTATCCACGTCATCTCTCAAAAGTGTAGGCATTTCCGCTAAACTGCCGGGTTCCGTTCCTTCTGCCATGGCTAAGATAAATCCACAAATCAAAGAGTACAACTGAAAACCAAAAAGCAAACCAAGCCGGCAAGTCAGGACCCAAAATCCAACAGCAGTGATAATCCACTAAGTTGTATTAAATAGCGGTAGCCAAATGTTTCTGAAAAAGCAACGATCTTTATTAAAACCAAACAGTAAACCAAGCGCTTTCACCCGAATACTATCGGGCTTTTTCAAGGATAAGTATATAGGCATTGCTACAAACATCCTTAAATAGTCTAATTCATGTCACATGATGGGACTAATTGAACTTGTAATTATATCCTGCAGAAATCCTAAAGAAACAATGTACTAAAATTTAAAAAAACAGGATATATATTTAAATAATTTATAGAAACTTTCATTCAATAATCATACATATTTTAAAAAGTGAATAATAAAAACTTCCTAACAATAAAGTTTGTATTTAAAAATCATACAAAACTTTAAATCTAACCATCTTGTTGCAATAAATAGATTCGAAGTTTCAATTCACTATAACAATACTGGTAACCTGTTGTGCTGTTGGATTTCAGGTCCTGACTTGCCGGCTTGGTTTGCTTTTTGGTTTTCAGTTGTACTCTTTGATTTGTGGATTTATCTTAGCCATGGCAGAAGGAATGGAACCCGGCAGTTTAGCGGAAACGCCTACACTTTTGAGAGATGACGTGGATATGACGCCAGTTACTCGTAGTGAATTCAACCAGATTCTGAACATGTTGACACAATTGACTGATACTATCAACGAATGGAACACCATTCCATATAGAGAGATTCCATGTAACCAAATGCATTTGGCAGACAAGTCTACGAGATGCGCTATTGCTGGGGCATCTCATTCTAATTTTAACGTGTTTACCAACGGACCTGGTAACAACTCTGGTCCTCCTGGACAGATGGTTCAACCTAGAACTAATACTCCTACCACTAATTCGAGCAATCCCGAGATGAGGAACTTTGACTTTGGAGCATGGACCACTAAACCGTTTCTTTTTAAACCAGGTACTGTGAACAAAGACTTTGACATGAACATTGAAAATCTATTTAGTGATTTTAAAGACAAACTTTATATGTATAAAAATAACCAATTGGAAATAGATTACTTGAGAGAATGTTTACATGCACAACGGGTACCGAAGGGTCTACATTTTTTTAAGTTCCCGAATAATGTGCAGTCGGGTTCGAGGTTGTATGATCAATTATGTAAAATATTCAACAAAGCAGGCTTAGAAATGTTGAATTGTATGATTATGGACTATGGAAAAAAAGCAGATAAGTTATTGAATGAACTAAATGTTTTGAATAACAGGCTGACTAGTGATGCAAAATTTTTAAGTACTAAAAACGAATATGAAAGAACATTTGAGGAGGTTGACCAACATTGAGTAAGAGTAGTGAACCACAAAATAAGGAAATTAGAACGGGATTTAATTGAATACCATGAGAGTAGAGCTTTCCCTTTGCCTAATACTAAGAACTGGGGCACCAACAATTTTGAAAATGTATTTTTTAATGAGAATGAAAGCAGCATTCAGGATAATCATGTTAACTTTGGCCCAGAAGCTCCAAGGCGAAGTGAAAGGATTGCGGAGAAGGGCAAAAAACAATCCACATGGGATTTTCAGTATCCCCCCAGGGTGGGCGGAGGGCAGAGATACCAACGCAACAATTGGAACCAGCCTCAGAAATAAGTCTACTACCAGTAGTACCTTTGTCTTTTGAGACATTTTTAGTGGAAGCAAATCAGATTGTCTACAGAAGTAATAATTTTACGATTTATAATTTTACGGACATGGAACTTAGGAGTTTTTTGACCTATTTTCAAAAGGATTTCAATATGTCCCTATTAAATTGGCCTTTACACCTGACATTTTGATTGATTTAAAATTATTTATGAGACAACTAAATTTGAATATATTCTTTAAAGGGCAAAAGACCACTGCTAATGAATTAACAAGGAAAAGCACCTTTAATCCACCTATGCACCCAACCTTGAAAGTTTTTTAAGAGTTGGTCGAAAGGGATATTAGGGGAATAGAACGACAAAAAAATAACAATACCCCTAATAACTTGAGTGATAAGGAGGTAGAGTTGATTAATCATTTAAGACAGGAAGGGTGCAGGGTTATGAAACCTGACAGGGGGGGGTGGAACAGTCTTGATGTATAAGGCAGATTATGAGGCCCACATACACAACATGTTACAGGATTTGAATCAATATGAACTAGTTTCCAAAAACGAAATAAACATTGCTTATGCTAAAATCAAATATCAGCTCTATGACCACCACCTACAGAAAGTTATAAATGAACAACTTTATAATTATTTGTTTGTGAATAAACCAAGAATTGCACAAATTTTTGGTATTCCTAAGACACATAAGACTTTAGAACCACTCAAGTTTAGACCAATAGTAGCGGGGTCAGGCAGTATTATGGAACCGCTGGCCAAATATATTGACACAATCTTAAAACCTTTTGTAACTTCCATAGTTCATATCTGTAAGGATTCTTGGGATTTTTTGAGACATGTTGACCAAAGCTTATTTAATTCTCAAGCTTTAATGGTCACAGTGGATGTGGTGGAGCTCTTTCCTAGGATTCCTCATGGAATAGGACTAGAATGGTTTGCTCATATTTTGGCAACGGAGGTGGGCCAAACCCCCACAATTATTAACCTTATACTAGAGTTCATGGAAATTGTTCTGGAGAACAATTTCATTCATTTTAATGGAGAATTTTATTGTCAGAGCAAAGGTGTGGCAATGGGGGCCTCGTGTGCCTCCTTATATGCAAATATTGTTCTGTACTTTTGGGAAAAGAAATTTGTTTTTTTTCCAGTAAATGGTACCAGGATATTTTGCATTATAGAAGGTTTTTAGATGATATTTGTATCTTCTGGAGGGGTAGTGAGGAGAGTTTTTCTGAATTCTTGCATTATATTAACAATACAACAGCATTTTTAAAGTTTACACATAATATAGACAAGAACGAATTGCATTATCTGGATGTAACCATTGTTAAAGACCATGGTAACCAATGTTTTCAATCCAAATTATATAGAAAGAGTTCATTCTCCAATTCCTACCTTCACTACAACAGTGGACATCCACACTTCCAAAAAAGGGGTATCATCAAGGGACAGTTGATTCAGGCTTCTTGAATGTGTAGTACATTAGAAGATTTTATTGAGGAGGTACACATTCTAAAAAGTTTTTTCCTAGAGAAAGGTTACCCAGATAAGTTATTTGAAGATTTGGTGCAAGAGATTAGACAAAAAAGGGATACTTTGTACCCCCCATTGTTGGGAACAGGTTTTTCTAATCTTTCACAGAAGAACCACCAGAATACAATGGATGGTAAAAATAGTTTTATATACACTTATAATAGGAACTCTGAAAATATTGAGGGTATTGTTTCCAAATACTGGTCCATCCATAGTCTCCATGAAGAAACAAAAACTTTTGTTTCAGAGCGACCACATTTTGTTAGAAAAAGAAATAAGAACTTGAAGGAAGTTTTTGAAACTAAGCACATTTTAGAGATTGATGGAAATAATAGGAAATCTGGTACATACGCATGTGGCAAGTGCAAGCAATGTCATGCAATGGTTAATCAGGATCGGATTAATATTCCTTCTAGGAAATTTAATTTTATTTCAAAGAAATACCACAATTGTGGTACAAAGGGGGTAGTCTACTTAGGGATATGCAAAACCTGTGATAGTTTTTACGTAGGAAAAACAGAGCGCCACTTAAGGAGGAGGGTCTACGAACATTTTAATGATGTTAAACAGAAGGAGAGTAATGCTTTTTATAAACACTCTTTAATATGTGAAAAAATGAATATTAAATTTGTTGCATTAGAGCAAGTAACACAAGACACCAGAGGTGGTAGCTGGGAAGCAAGGTTAGAATATCATGAACTATACTGGCAATTGAAGCTGAACTCTAACAAGTTTCCCGGTTTGAACGATAGTATTAACATTACGAGTGTTTTAAAATTAAGAAAAGCTTGCTTATAATATTTTCACAGTTACCCTCCTCTTTTTATATATTATATGTTATGGCATCACAGGGAGTTTTATATATATATATATATATATATATATATATATATATATATATATATATATATATATATATATATATATCCCTCACACATCTGTTACCAGTATTTGTATTTGTATGTGTTCCTGTATGTTTATTTTTATTTTTATTTTTCATTTTTTATTTTATATTGGCATTCATCATTGTGTTAGTTTTAGAGGTAGGATTCCTACCTATTGGTTTGATTAGAACCTTGGAAGGGATGTACACCCTAGTCAGCACAGGTTACCAGTATTGTTATAGTGAATTGAAACTTCGAACCTATTTATTGCAACAAGATGGTTAGATTTAAAGTTTTGTATGATTTTTAAATACAAACTTTATCATTAGGAAGTTTTTATTATTCACTTTTTAAAATATGTATGATTATTGAATGAACGTTTCTATAAGTTATTTATATATATATATATATCCTGTTTTTTTAAATTTTAGTGCATTGTTTCTTTAGGATTTCTGCAGGATATAATTACAAGTTCAATTAGTCCCATCATGTGACATGAATTAGACTATTTAAGGATGTTTGTAGCAATGCCTATATACTTATCCTTGAAAAAGCCCGATAGTATTCGGGTGAAAGCGCTTGGTTTACTGTTTGGTTTTAATAAAGATTGTTGCTTTTTCAGAAACATTTGGCTACCGCTATTTAATACAACTTTGTGGATTATCACTGCTGTTGGATTTCGGGTCCTGACTTGCCGGCTTGGTTTGATTAATGAACAGTAAATTACAATACTGTTGTATATATCTAAGCAGTATTCAGCGCAGCTAAGCGGATTTGCACACTGCTAAGCACTGCTCAGCATTTGCCACTTTAATCACTGTTCAACTCAGCTTAGTGGGTTTGTGCACTGCTGGGCTTTGCTCAGCATTTTCAGAAATAATCCAATGAAGGGTGGGAATACGGCCTTATTTAAACCACACAGGTGTGAATACAGTCAGAACCTATTAGAGTTTGATCCTTGTAGGAGCTATAGTATGTGCTGGAGACAGAGCGTGCTTTCATGCACAGTGCTAGGGCATATTGCAGTCCAGGGTTATGGCTGGGCTCATTGTTAAGAACCTTGATGACAGACTGCTGCAGGGCCACTACCAGGGCTCACAATACAAATCTGAGGCCTGGGACGGTCTGGCACATGAGCTCACCAATGCCATTGATACCCCCTGCACCAGTGAGCAGGTCTGTCACTATTATGATGACCTGAAATGGAGGAAAGGGGGTCTCTGGGCCCAGTGGATCCAAGATGCTTGGGACCAGCATGCCCCAGAAATTTGTAAGTATTTGACGTGTTGCTTTGTAAAATTGTAGTATGAATGTCTGATAGACAGGCATGCATAATGTTGTTTTTTCCCCCCACAGCTGCAGAGGAGAGGGCTCTTAACACTGAAGCCCACACTGGATGACTGGTGAGTCTACACCAACAGTGTGGTGAGTACAGATATAACTTGCAATATATGTAGTCCAATAAATGAGAAAGTGTAATTGTCTACTGCTATTAGGTATACTGTGTTCAGAGTGTACTGAATAAAGTGTTGTTAGACCAACACTGATATAAGCGACTAATGCCAGATACTGTGTAATACAGGTGAAGGCAGCAAACAAGCTACTATTGATGAAAAGAAGCCAATATGTAGTAATAGTGTGTAGGAATTAATCTGTCAATAATGTATACTGTTGCTTTCTACTCTGAAATAATAACTGACACACATTCATCATCTACCGGATATGCAGTACAACTGAATTTAGATGTTTGAATGCAATAAAGGACTGTGTCATGTCACCTTAAATAATGTTTAGTCACAACAACTGTTGCATTTAATCTGGTCTGTTGTTGAAGAAATACAAGTGTACAGGTGCTACACAGCAAATATGGCTATGAGAGCATGAAGTCACTGAGGTTTGTCTGCTAAGCAGCTGTTATACCAAACTGTAGATGGGGAGCTGTAAGACAAGATGCAAGGAAAATTTATATATGTTCTGCACTAAGATCTGAACCTTGAACAGTAATGTGTAATGTATTAGAATGTGTTCCCTGCAGCATTATCTTATGTTAACCTTTGCATTTCAACTATATGTATTCCTGAATGCAGGTATGCTGATGCAGGCAAGTATGAGACTTTAATAGGTGGAGACTGCAAATATATGATGTGCAAATGTATATGGGTTGGGTATGCAACCCAGCACCCTGCCATGGTCTGTTCAGATCATACATATTCACATCCACTAGGGGTTAAATGTGTACACCTGCATTTGAAGTATCAATACACAGTTCACTAACTATCTATCATGCATGAATCTCGGACATGTATATTCAACTGTCACTACAGACTTCTGTGACACTTCACTTATATTAGAAGGTTAGACTGTGTAACCAAGTGAGTTTTAGGCACAAATCAGTCAAGCACCAAATAGCAGTCCCCAGTAGCATAGTGTGATAAGAAATAGATATATATATTATTAGGTTTTGCACACCAGACCATGGTTTGAATGCAGGGACTGGTATGAAGATGTGTTTCTAGTTACACAAAAGTAATCATCAGTATTTGTAGAAACAGTCAGGTAGTGTTAACAGATATTTTCTCCACAGGGCTCACAGGTAAAGAAATGTTTGTATTAGCTATATGAAGGGTATAGTAATAAACTGTGTGCAAATGTTCCATTGTCCAATTCCATGCCTACAAAGGACAGCAGGATAGTTATATACACCATGCACTCTTCCCGATACATGTCTCTCAAATGTCATGCTGTCAAGGGCTAGTGATCATTGTTACCAATAACCTTGAGCACACATATAAATTCAGTACTAGTATGCCATCAGCACACTCACATAACATCAGTGCAGGGTACACCTTGTTAGTCATATATGTAACCCTGACATGTATGAATCCCCTTTACTCATGTACCTAGAGTTGTCACAGCTTGCCCCATAGCATTCCAGGTTGACAGATTAGCAGGTATGTACGTGCTATAGAAGCTATAGGCCTCAGGTAGATGTAAAGTGAGGGCAGACCTGTTGAGTATTAAGCAGTACTGTTGTGAGAAATATAGCCTATACAGTTGGCAATAGACTGTTTTTCTCTCCCTCCACCTCTTATCTGCATCAGTAATAATTTTTCATATACTATGGGTATGTTCTCAAAACCTAATGTTGGGACTTGTGTTCTATTATTGTTGGTTGCCTAATAACATACCTTGTTCAAATTGCATTGTTGGTGGCCTGTTGCTGTAAATGTAACTGGCATGCTATTACAATACTGACTGTTATTCCATTTATGCATGTGTTGTGTTTGCCATGCAATGTTTCCAGTTCTATCATTCTGGGTTCATTGTAACACCCATGCATGTTGTTATTAATAATGTTGAAATGTTTTATTCATGATTAACTAATACACTTTGAAAAACCTCAACATCATAGCATGTTTTGTAGGCAGATCTCAGTGGATCTGTCTGTCCTGCCTTATCTAGCCACAGCACCAAGTGCCAGCATGTCTGGGACACAACGTGGAGCTGTCTCCTCTGCTGGTCCTGCACCACACTCAGGTGGAACCACCTCAGGGGACAGGACTCGTCCCCTCTCTGGGTGCGGGCATAGAGAGGTCCCTGTCACCTGACAACAGTTTCCACGGTTGGTGCACAGCATCTGGTATGACTTGGATGTTCACCTGTGACAGATAGAGGGGAGACTGGCAAACCTAGAGAGCCTGTCATCCAGCCCCTAGCACAGCCACCTTCAGGGCCATGAAGGGGCAGTGGAGACTGCCCAGGGTGGGGACCTCATTCCCACTATTTCTATCTGGGGCATGTCGCCCTATGATTCTCAACCACATTCCCTGTCCAAGGTGTTTACCCCCTCATGTTTCATACACTGCCTCATCTGCTGTCTTGTCTGTTTGCAAAAGCAACCTCTCCTACCCAACTTACCTCCCCAAACTTACTTACAACCCTTCCCCAACATACCACTCACCTACAAAAAAAAGAAAAAGGGGCATCTGTCCCCTCCAAAAAATCATGTCCTATACATATCTCTCCATTTCACCCCCATGTACACTGACATTAATCAATTTACCCTTCAATTACACAACAAATGTATGCCGCCCACACCCCTCCCTGTGGGGTGTGAGGCTCTAAATTCCAAATTGTCCACATCATGCACAAGAAATAGAGAGCTATGGTCCTTGCCTACACCCATCCTGCATGTCCCTAGCTGTCTTTCATAATGTTTTTTTCCCTGCTTGCCCCCATTTCACCACTTTCCTATCACTCCTTTTTTCTTTTCTTTTTTTGGCTTAAGTAAGAATACGCATTGCTAAGCGAAGCTAAGGGAAGCTTAGTGTCTCTTGGCATCACGGCGCATTGCACAAAATTGCAGAAACCTGCTTTAATCACCCTATCTCATTTAGTCAGTGTTCTTCCAAGTAACGAAATAACCAACCCTGTCCAGTTTTGAACCCAGAATGCACTAGAGTTACAACAATGTATCACTACACCAAATGACCTGTGAAAATTGTTAACGCTTTTGTAAATATATCATGCATTACAGTCATTTAGCATTAGGGAAAAATAGGCATCACTGAAAATTAGGGAAAAAAGACATCACTGCCAACTCTCAAACCCAGGACACTGTGTATTAAAGTTAGAGCAACGCACCACTAAGCCAAACAGCTCTGTGGAATTAGCACTGCTTTTGTATATATATCATGCAGCACAGTCATGTAACATTATGGAAAAAAGACAAAGCTGTCAAACATTGGACCAAGGACTTTCTGAACTACAATCAGAGCAACACAACCACTACACCAAATCAGCTCTAAGGAATTACTGATGCATTTGCAAATATATCATGCACTACAGGAGGAGAAAAGGCATTGGTGAGAACTTCTGAATCCAGAACCATTTGCACTACAGTCAAAGTAACATACCATTAAGGCAACTGACCCCTGGAGTATGAGGACTGCTTTTATAAACATATCTTGATTCCCAGTCACACACTACTCCTATATATACTGGCCCAAATCACAGTGTACTTGGAATGCTGATGTTTTAAGGGACATGTTTCAGTCTGCCCCTACAAACATACACAGCTGATAGACCAGAATCAACTGTAGCAGCATGCACAGTCAGATAGAAAAGGATCTATGACACTCACATCTGCCTGCCTCCTTACTCAACCCAACACACATTTACATAATACACTGCTACAGAATCTGAAAGTCTGTTAACAATGACCAGACATACATATCTCTCAGCTGTACAGATTTCCACAGAATATCTAGATTTTTGCCTCATATTTTTAGCCTGTTCCTCATAAATTGTGTGGTATTCTGGCAAATCACTGGGATGATATGAAGAATTAAGTCACTGAATAATGATATACATTTCAGTTTCAGACTTCAAATCCTTCACAAAATGTATGTCAAAATAAACATTGTTACTCTAGCAATTTTCTAAGTTTATAACAGCAATACTTAAAATCTGTCCCTATTTTTGGGCCTTTGTCCTCCCATTTTGTTGGCCTTTGTCCAGCTTTCTTGTGCTAAGAGGTTGACAGGTACACAGACATAGCATGCAAAATGTGTACATAACACATCAATCCAAAAAGTGGACAGTATTTCCACCTACCCTTTGTGATGCTGTAGCTCCCACACCTCAATAATGTCCACCTCACTGGCCAGGAAAAGGGATAAGGCCCACACGAAGGCCTTAATTATAGCACTATGTTGCCATACCATTGCCTAATGGAAAGGCAACACAGCTGTTCTGGATGCAATTAGCAAGTGGGAGACAGAGACTGATGCACAGGGCATTACCTTTTCATGAGCATTACCTACAAAAGGCAAGTTGCTGCTTATGTTAAACAGGTCTGACACCTTTTTCAGGAATCCAAACAATAACAAAAGAAAAAATGGAGTCACTGAATCCTTTGCATGAACCTTTAATACCACAGGTTAAGGGCTTTTAGCCAAAAACTTTGGCCTTCTTCAGAACAAACAACTCAATGAATACAACCCTCTTATATAAAATGGTTAGAAATCTTGACCAATCACATCTCAATTCCAATTAACAAACTACTAAAAACATTTACCTAAAACCTTTCACTTAAAAATTCACATAGAAAATTCCAGTAAAAAAGTGTGGGGGGGGGGGCAACCACATAACAACATGTTACTTAAATAAAATGTTAATATAAAACATTTAAAATGTACATTCTATTTGCATTTGTTGTAATATGCCTTTCTTTTTAGGAATGCTTTGTAATTAAATCCATTGTTCAGACCTGGTACCCTACATGCATCCAACAATATCTGTCATTTAAATTCCCTATAATCAAGTTTCCCATCTCTGTCTCCATTAAAATAATGGGGAACATGATCATTAACCCCAAAGCAAAATTTAAGTCCATTCTTGTCACCTGCACATGTAATGGTGTGCTTGTAAAGGGCATTATCCAAGTTATTCTTTATGATGGAATAATAATGTTCATATATTCTATTTTTTAATTGCCTGTTGGTCTTTCCAATACAGAAAGAAGAACAGACCGAGCATTTAGCCAAGTATATCAAGTAGGTGGATTTACAACTGAAGTTGCCAGGAACCTTCCCTTCTCTTCTTTGGTTACAATCTTCAAAATATGCCCCATTCTGAAATGTATTTGCAAAAATTGCGACTTTTACACTTAAAAGTACCTCCACTTTTACTAACCCCATTATTATCTCCACTTTCCAACATTTCCTTGAAATTCTTAGCTCTTTTGTTTACAAAAAAAAGTGCTTCTCCTACAACTGCCCTTAAGTCACTGATAGATGCTAAAATTCTCCAATTATTGGATATAACGTCCTTAATTTCTTTACTTTCTATGGTGAACATAAGCAACATAGAAGTAACCCAATCTTGATCACCTTTTGTGTCTTGTGGCCTCCTTGCTACAATTGATGTTCAACACCTCATTGACAATTTCATGGAGATACCCTCTGATTTTAAACCTACAATGTAGCTCTTCCACTAAAGAGTCTAACTTTGTTTCATCACTTGTGAGCGTATTTAATCTAACTAGCTGCCCGTTAATGATGTTCTACATGACATAAGTGGGATGCATACTAGAGTAATGCAGCAAACCATTACTAGCTACATTTTTATAACTGATAACTGAGCCCAATACATCCTTCTCTTCTGCTTTCAAGACTTCTATATCTAGAAACCAAACTTTTGAAGTATTCCAACCACCAGTAAATCTTAAAAAATAGGTACTATTGTTCATATCGTCTACAAATTTTGAAATTTCAGACTTTGTTCCCCTCCAAATAAAAAAGAGGTCATCAATAAAGTGATAATAAGCTATAATCTTTTCCCTGTTGACAATCTTAGACATTATGATGGTCTCTCAGTACGCCATTACCAAATTGGCATAATTGGGAGCCATCCTTGCACCCATCACCACACCCTTTGTGTGCAAAAAATATTTGTTGTCAAAAACAAAAAAATTATATGAAAGAATATTGTCAATACATTCCAACATAAACTTACTTTCTTCCAAATCATACTCCCCACTGTGAATCAACATATAACCCACCCATTCTAAACCCACTTCATGAGGAATACAAGTGTATAATCATGCCACGTCCACTGTAACTAAAAAATCCCATGTTTCTACTTTAATGCTTTTAATTTTACTTAAAAAATCAAAATAATCCCTAATAAAGTACTCTGGGTTCTGAACAAACTTAAGCAAAGTCATGTCAATAAATTTAGAACAAGGTTCTAACTTGGATGCCGGTGAAGAAACGATGGGCCTATAGGGAGGAAACTGCTCATCTTTGTTATCTTTGGGATACCAAAAAGATGTCCTATCTTAGGTTTGTCAACTTGAAAAAAATCAAACATAGTTCTAGAAATAATACCTCCTGTGAATGCATCCTCAAACCATGATTCTATTCTTTTGTATGACTTAAAAACATGTGCCTTTGATACTGTTTTGTATGCAGATTCATCTGCTAACAAAGTATAGATGCCCTTAATGTAATCTTCTGTATTCACTATTACCATAGAGCCCCCCTTGTCAGCACTCATGACTCGAATGGAGCAATCATTGCTGATAAGAGATAAACATACTTTGTTCAAATGCAGTCATACTGAAGAATTTTCTTTTACTTTTTTACTTAATAAACCTCTAATTTCCACCTCTCATAAGTCTTCAAAAGTCTTGATTGTTGAATGCCAAGGTGGGTTGAAAACACTGGGTACAATAAAATCCCCTTTGGGTTTGCCCTCTTGATTCCCCATAATGAACTTCAAATTAAGTTTACATGTGTAAGCTTTCAAATCTATTATTGTGTCCACAATGTCCGCCCTTCTAGAGGGCACAAAGTTGAAACCCTTTTTTAACAAATCAGTTTCTGCCTCTGTGAACACTCTGGTAGACAAATTATAAATGTTGAAAGTCATAGGCATGTACTGAATACTGGATGCCACTGTTACTTCTTGTCTCTGCGAAAAGTGGGTAAACACTTACTTGGCTTGCAGGTTCTACTACCTGCGCTGCATATACACTGCTGTGACTGCTCCAATTCTGCCGTAGTGGAATCTCTCTCCTCACTTCTACAGGAGCCTCCCAACGATCGACCCGTGTTCTCGTCTTCTCCTGCAAATGCTTCGGGCAATGAGGAGATAAAAAAAGACCTCTGATTTCTGTTTTCTTTTCTGATATTGTAGCTCCTATCTTCTCTGTTGCTTTCCTCCTCCTGTGCATTCCTCCTCTTCTTGATGTTCCTTAAGCAACTTAAGGAATGCTAAACCTGCTTGCTCACAGATTTTACTCCACTTGTCCATAAATATACTGCTGCATATGCCACTGGGAATGTTGTTCACTTACAGCCCTTTGGGGACTCTTTTTCACATCTAAACAATATCTGAAAAAAGCAATGTCCCACTGTATCTTTTTATGTTTGATAAGGGTTCATAGGTTCATAGGTTGGTACTAGGCTATCGTCCCTAGGGCCTATACAAGCCTAGCCATAACAATTCCCCTGGCTAATTCTTCCCACATTATTTACTTCCCTGGACCACTGTCTAGCAGGGTGACTGACGTGATCCCCAGGGTGAATTTCCTTTCTCCCATCCAATCATCAAGGTTCTTTTTGAAGAGGGCCAAAGAGGTGCTCTGCTTGACATGTATGGGCAGTCTATTCCAGAGTCTGGGGAGTCTCTGGGTCAGGAACCTATCCCTCCAGCATATTTTGTTTATTGTGATGACAATATTTAGATCCCTGGAGTGTGTGGCTCTGAGGGATTGGGATTTCTTTAAGTGTAGCATGTCCAACAGCTCTGGGTTTGACATGGCCTTGCATGTTAAGCAGAGATCGCCTCGGAGTAGATGATATGCAACAGAGTACAGCTGGAGTTTTTTAAGGTGGTCAGCATAGGGCATCTGCTTTAGGTCTGTGATTCTTTTAGTGAGGTATTTCTGTTGCCTTTCCAGTTGTTGCAGATGTCTTGAGAGGTACATACCAAATGGAGCGTTGTATTCTATAATGGGTCTAATGAGGGATGAGTACGGTGAGATAATGACCTCCTTTTTTCTGGATGAAAAGCCCTTAGTGATGAGGTGCACCACATAGAAGCATTTCCTGACTGTTGTGGTGATGTGGTTATTGAAGGTGAGACCACTGTCCACCTGTGTCCCTAAGTCTCTTATCACACTTTCAGTGTTTAGTGTACTGCCACCTATGTGATAATTCATGAGTACATGTTTTTTCCCAAAGGGGATAACTATACATTTCTTGGCATTGAGCTTGACCCCATGTTTCTGGCACCAAGCAACTGTTTCTGTGAGGCCCTTTTGTAGACTATCTACATCATTTGGGGATTCAATAATGGCTCCCAGTTTGCAGTCATCTGCGATCTTTGTTAGCGAGTCCCTTAGTGTTGGCCTGTACTTCAGAGAAGTAGATGCCAAACAAGAGAGGTCCCAGGACTGAACCCTGAGGTACTCCACTTGTCACTTGTCTGGAGCTGGATTTGGAGTGAGCTACTTTTACAATGTGGGTTCTGTCAGTAAGCCAGTTGGCAACCCATCGAGTGACGTAGGGATTAATGCCCAGCTTAGTATGTTTATCTATGATTCCAGAGTGGGGGATGGTGTCAAAGGCCTTGGCGAGGTCCAGATAGGTTGTGTGGACTGCCTTACCCTCGTCCATGGCTCTGGAGACTGATTCGAAGAAGTCAATAAGGTTCAGGAGACAAGATCGCCCTTCATGAACCCAAACTGGGTGGGGTCCAGTGTTTTAAGGTTGCCAATGTCTTTGTTTTTAAGTTCCATGATAATACATTCCATTGCCTTGCAGATCAGGCTTATCAGACTGATGGGGCAGTAGTTCCCGGGATCCAAGGTGGATACCCCCTTGTGGAGTGGTATAACTGTAGCTGTGCACCACTCAGTGGGCACGAAACCTGAGGTGAGGGTATGATTAAACATGACACTTAGGTGAGATACCAGTTAATTTTGTAGTTCATGTAGTACTCAGCCCGGGATGTCATCTGGTCCCATGGATGCTGTATTCTTAGCTTTGGAGAGTGCACTTTTTACCTGTGTGGCCATTATTACCGGAATTTGGCAATCTTCCAGTATTGAGTTGGGCCATTTAGGGGGTGAGATGAGGGGTGAATTTGGCACTGAATCAATCTGCCAGGATATTGGTAATATCCTTGGGATCAGTATATTTAATGCCATTCTGTTGTAGCTCAGAACAGATCTCAGCATTGCCATTTAGATTCTTGACATAGTTATAGAATGTCTTATGGTTGTCTTTGGAATCTTTGGCAATTTTATTTTCATAACTAGCTTTGGAGGATTTTCTGAGGGATCTCAGCTTCTTACTGAGGCTGGTAAGGGAGTTTTTTGCATCCTGGGATTTTCCTCTTTTCTGCAACAGTTTTTTCCTTTTGTTGTAAAGTTTGTTTATGGCAGGGGACAACCAGATTGGCTTTCTTTTTTGGAGGAGAGCATCTTGGTTCTATTTGGGATGGCACGATTCATGCATGAGTGGATGTGCTCATACACTGCCCTAGTGTAGGACTCAGCAGTCGAACTTTCAGTTCCCATCTGCATGGGTGTCATGAAGTTTGTAACTTCTGACTTGAATAGCATGAAGTTAGCCTTGGAGAAGTTTTTTTATGGAGATTTCCTTACTGGGGGGTGGGGGTGGGATGTGGATGTTAAGGGTGATTAGCTTATGGTCTGACCTAAACAATGAGGGGGTGACCATAGGTGTGGAGCATCGATTTCCCATGTTGGTAATGACCAGGTCTAGGATATTGGAGCCCCTGGTGGGACTATGGATTAGTTGATCCAGGGCACTGGAATTTATGAATTCCAAGAACCGTTGGGCAAAGGTGTTGGTGCACAAATAGTTTTCCCAGTTAATGGCAGGGTAGTTGAAATCACCCAGTATTAGGGTGTTTGGCTGTATATTAATATTTTCCAGTATGTTTAGAAAGGTGCAGTGAGAATCTTGAGGCATGGTGGGGGATCTGTAGCAAGCTACAATTTGGATTGCAGTCTTACCTAGTGTTAGTTGCACCTGGAGAATTTCAGATGCATTGTGTTGGGCAACTAACCTGGTGGTGTGAATATCCTTGATGAATATGGACACTCCTCCACCTTTAGTGTTTCAATCCTGGTTTGGTGGCCGAAAAGTGTGGTAAGAGTTGTAGCCTGGTATTGCAGTGGTGCTCTCTGGAGCCTTGAACCAGGTCTCAGTTACTGCACAGATATTGATGTTCTCCATTTTTAGGAGTGCCTCGAGAGAGTGCATTTTGAGGTTTAGACTTCTAGCATTGAGTAGCATTATCTTCAGATTTTGCATGCTTGTATCTGTTACGGTGATGGTTTTGTCCTTTGAACTTTGCCTAAAAAAGGCACTATAGGGGTGGAAAGAGCCTTAGCTAGTAACCTTCATCCCAGGGGCAACAGGTGCAGACCATCTCTGGCAAAGCAACGTGGTCTGTTGATCATGTCGTCCCAGGCAGACAGATACTGGATCCCCTTTGAATGACACCAGAAGCTTAGCCAATTGTTGAAGTCAATCATTTTGTCCTTATATTGTGGTATCATTCTGTGGGAAGCCAGGATGCTACTCAGGGCTAGGTTCATACCTGCCTGGGCCACATGATCCGGGAGCTCTTCCATGTCTCTTTTCATGTAGTCCAGGGAGGTACGTCTCAAGTCATTCACTCCAACATGGACAATTACAGAGTCATATTTGTACTTGTTGTGGAGTGACTTGAGTGCATGAGTTATGTGGTGGATTCTGGCACCCGACAGACAGCTCACTGTAATTTTCTCCTTGTTCAGCCTGGTGAGTGGGACATCAGTGTGCCTGACTATAGAGTCACCTATGACTAAAGTGTTAGGTACGTTGTCTTGCCTTAGGGGCTGTTGCTGGGTGTCACACTGGTGTTGTGAGCTATGTGACACTTTGGTTGTGATTGGTGTTTGTTTGCGTTTCAGCTTTGGAGGTCCTTGTTGCTTGGGCAGGTTACAGTTAAGGGCCTCCGCATATGTGGATTTAGTCTTGCTATGTGTGGGTGTTGGTGTTGTGAGTTTAGAAAGGCTATGTGTTGCTTGAGGTTTAGTGCGGGTGTTAACCTTCTCCTCTTGATTGGCTAGCACAATCTTGGGTGGAGAGAGCCTCCAAGTCCTTGAACAACCAGTCTTTGTTCAGAATAACTCTAGGCATAGACTCAGATAGCCCAGAGAAATCCTCAGCATTGACATTAAACACAACAGGTACTGCCATGAAATCTTTCACCATATCTCTCCAGACACAACTCTGTTCTTCCGGAAGGTATGGTAACTCTACATCAACACCTTTTTCACCAGTTTGGGAGTCCAAGAGGTATGAGTGAATAGTCATATCCAATAAACTCTCTCCCTCCAGAGGTGCTCCACTTTGAGACATCTTGCCAGCAACACAAAAAAACAAAAAAGAAAACTGCCCCAGATGTTTCAAGCTTGTGTAAAGTAACACAAATCCAAACAAAAACACAAGAAAATGTGGAGTCACTGAATTCTTTGCATGAACCTTTAATACCACAGGTTAAATGCTTTCAGCCAAAAATGTTGGCCTTCTTCAGAACAAACAACTCAATGAATACAATCTTCTTATATAAAATGGTTAGAAATCTTAACCAATCACATCTGAATTCCAATTAAATTACAAAAAACATTTACCTAAAACTATTCACTTAAAATATTCACATAGACAATTCAAGTAAAAAAAGGGGGGGGGGCAACCATATAACAACATGTTACTTAAATAAAATGTTAACATAAAACATTTAAAATGTACATTCTATTTGCATTTGTTGTAATATGCCTTTCTTTCTAGAACTGCTTTGTAATTAACTCCATTGTTCAAACTTGGTGCCCTACATGCATCCAACAAAATCTGCCATTTAAATTCCCTATAATCAAGTTCCCCATCTCTGTCTCCATTAAAATCCTGGGAAACATGATCAATAACCCCAAAGCGAAATTTAGCTCCATTCTTGTCACCTGTACATGTAAGGGTATGCTTATAAAGGGCATTATCCAAGTTATTCTTTCTGATGGAATAATAATGTTCATATATTCTATTTTTTAATTCCCTGTTGGTCTTTCCAATATAAAAAGAACAGACCGAACATTTAGCTATGTATACCACGTAGGTGGATTTACAACTGAAGTTGCCAGGAGCTTTCTATTCTCTTCTTTGGTTACAAACTTCAAAATATGCCCCTTCTGAAATGTATTTGCAAAAATTGCAACTTTTACACTTAAAAGTACCTCCACTTTTACTAACCCCCTTATTATGTTCACTTTCCAACATTTCCTTGAAATTCTTATCTATTTTGTTTATAAAATGGGGTGCTTCTCCTACAACTGCCCTTAAGTCACTGTTAGATGCTAAAATTATCCAATTATTGTATATAAATCCTTCATTTCTTTACTATGTATGGTGAACATAAGCAACATAGAAGTAACCCAATCTTGATCACCTTGTGTGTTACCTCTTGTGGCCTCCTTGTTACAATTGATGTTCAACACCTCATTGACTATTTCAGGGGGATACCCCCCGTTTTTACCCCTACAATGTAGCTCTTCCACTAAAGAATCTAACTTTGTTTCATCACTTGTGAGCCTATTTAATCTAACTAGATGCCCTTTAATGATGTACTTGCCATAAGTGGGATGCATACTAGTGTAATGCAGCAAACCATTACTAGCTACATTTTTATAACTGATAACTGAGCCCAATGCAGCCTTCCCTTTTTCTTTCCATATGTCTGTATCTAGAAAACAAACTTTAGAAGTTTTCCAACCACCAGTAAATCTTAAAAAAGAGGTACTATTGTTCATATCTTCTACAAATTTTGAAAGTTCAGACTCCGTTCCCCTCCAAATAAAAAAGAGGTAATCAATAAAGTGATAATAAGCTACAATCTTTTCCCTGTTGACAATCTTAGACATGATGTTGGTCTCTCAGTAAGCCATTACCAAATTGGCGTAATTGGGAGCCATCCTTGCACCCATCGCCACACCCTTTGTTTGTAAAAAATATTTGTTGTCAAAAACAAAAAAATTATACGAAAGATTATTGTCAGTACATTCCAACATAAACTTACTTTCTTCCAAATCATACTCCCTACTGTGACTCAACATATAACCCACCCATGCTAAACCGACTTCATGAGGAATACAAGTGTATAATCATGCCACGTCTACTGTAACTAAAAAATCCCCTGTTTCTACTCATGTCAATAAATTTAGAACAAGATTCTAACTAGGATGCCGGTGAAGAAACAATGGGCCTATAGGAAAGAAACTGCTCATCTTTGTGTATCTTCGGGATACCAAAAAGATGCCCTATCTTGGGTTTGTCAACTTGAAAAAAATCATAGTTCTAGAAATAATACCTCCTGTAAATGCATCCTCAAACCATGAATCTATTCTTTTGTATGCCCTAAAAACATCTGCCTTTGATACTGTTTTGTATGCAGATTCATCTGCTAACAAAGTATGGAAGCCCTTAATGTAATCTTCTGTATTCACTATTACCATAGAACCCCCCCCCCCTTGTCAGCATGCATGACTCTAATGGAACAATCATTGCTGATAGAGTTAAACATACTTTGTTCAAATGCAATCATACTGAAGAATTTTCTTTTAGTTTTTTACTTAATAAATCTCTAATTTCCACCTCACATAAGTATTCAAAAGCCATGATTGTTGAATGCAAAGGTGAGTTGAAAACACTGGGTACAATAAAATCCCCTTTAGGTTTGCCCTCTTGATTCCCCATAATGAACTTCACATTATGTTTACATGTGTAAGCTTTCAAATCTATTATTGTGTCCACAATATCCGCCCTTCTAGAGGGCACAAAGTTGAAACCCTTTTTTAACAAATCAGTTTTTGCCTTTGTGAACAATCTGGTAGACAGATTATAAATCTTGAAAGTCATAGGCATGTACTGAATACTGGATGCCACTGTTACCTCTTGTCTCTGAGTAAAAGTTGGTAAACACTTACTTGGCTTGCAGGTTCTACTACCTGCACTGCAGATAAACTGCTTTGACTGCTCCAATGCTGTTGTGGTGGAATCTTTCTCCTCACTTCTACAGGAGTCTCACAACAATCGACCTGTGTTCCCCTCTTCTCCTGTAAACGCTTCGAGCGATGAGGAGATAAAAAAGACCTCTGATTTCTGTGTTCTTTTCTGCCATTGTAGCCCCTGTCCTCTCTGTTGGCTTTCTCCTCCTGTGCGTTTACACACTGTGATGACGTCAGCTCTTCTGAAATGTTGCAGGCTATTTTTAAGGTGGAAACTCTTTTTCTCCTGGTACAATATCAGTTCCCTGTTAACTTTCTTTCCTTTCTTCTCCCTGAGAGATTTGTCTAGTGAGTTGATTTTTGGCTGTATATGCCTCAAAAAATCATCGATTTGTCTGGGAGAAGCAGCCAAACTGAGCTTATCCATTAGCCCATCGATTCATTTAATTAACTTAGTTTCCTCTTCTTCTTGATGTTCCTTAAGCAACGTAAGGAATGCTAAGCCTGCTTGTTCACAGATTTTACTCCACGTTTCCATAAATATACTGCTGTATATGCCACTGGGAATGTTGTTCACTTGCAGCACTTTGGGGACCCTTTTCACATCTAAACAATATCTAAAAAAAAAAAGCAATGTCCCACTGTATCTTTTCGTGTTTGATAAGGGATACCTCCAAGTCCTTGAACAACCAGTCTTTGTTCAGAATAACTCTGGGCATAGACTCAGATAGCCAAGACAAATCCCCAGCTTCGTCATTAAACACAACAGGTGCTGTCATGAAATCTTTCACCATATCTCTCCAGACACAATTCTGTTCTTCCAGATGGTATGGTAACTCTACATCTACACCTTTTTCACCAGTTTGGGAGTCCAAGAGGTATGTGTGAATAGTCACATCCAATAAACACTTTCCTTCGAGGGGTGCTCCACTTTGAGACATCTTGCCAGCAACACAAAAAAACAGAAAAGAAAACTGCCCCAGATGTCTCAAGCTTGTGTATAGTGACACAAATCCAAACAAAAACACAAGAAAAAGTGGAGTCACTGAATCCTTTGCATGAATCCTTACTACCACAGGTTAAGCGCTTTCAGCCAAAAACTTTGGCCTTCTTCAGAACAAACAACTCAGTGAATACAACCCTCTTATATAAAATGGTTAGAAATCTTAACCAATCACAACTCAATTCCAATTAACAAATTGCAAAAAACATTTACCTAAAACCATTCACTTAAAAATTCATATAGACAATTCGAGTAAACGGGGGGAGCAACCACATAACATGTTACTTAAATAAAATGTTAACATAAAACATTTAAAATGTATATTCTATTTTCATTTGTTGTAATATGCATCCCACTTATGTCAAGTACATCATTAAAGGGCAGCTAGTTAGATTAGATAGGCTCACAAGTGATGAAACAAAATTACATTATTTACTGGAAGAGCTACATTGTAGGTTTAAAAACAGAGTGTATCCCCCTGAAATAGTCAATGAGGTGTTGAACATCAATTGCAAGTAGGCCACAAGAGGTAACACACAAGGTGATCAAGATTGGGTTAATTCTATGTTGCTTATGTTCACCAAAGATAGTAAAGAGATTAAGGGCATTATATCCAATAATTGGAGGATTTTAGCATCTAACAGTACTTAAGGGCAGTTGTAGGAGAAGCACTTCTTTTGTAAACAAAAGAGCTAAGAATTTCAAGGAAATGTTGAAAAGTGGACATAATAAGGGGGTTAGTAAAAGTGGAGGTACTTTTAAGTGTAAAAGTTGCAATTTTTGCAAATACATTTCAGAAGGGGCATATTTTGAGGTTTGGAACCAAAGAAGAGAATGGAAAGTTCCTGGCAACTTCAGTTGTAAATCCACCTACATGGTATATATGGCATGGACGGACAATTTCTTGTGCTTTCTCCTGATAGTCTGGTTGATATGGGCATCCTGACACAGTGTAGAAACTGCCTTATGTGCACAGACAACCCTCTAATACTACCACCTAGAACACAATATGTGAGAGATTCAATCACATTAAGAACCTAAAATCCTTGCTGTCTCAGTCACAAGCCAGTACATGATTGACAGACCACAATACTTTGCAGAGATGGCCTTCATCTGTCTCCACTGGGCTTTAGGCTTCTGGCAAAGGCACTTGCCTCCCCACAAAGAGCCTTTTTTAGGCAAAATCATGAGCACATAATTACCAATAAATGAAATATAAAAATCATGCTGCTAAATGCTAGGAGTCTTAGCATGAAACTGCAGCCATTGCAAGCATTCCTTGCCCTGGAGGATGCTGACATTTGTCCAGTCACTGAAACCTGGTTCAAGGCTGTAGAGAGCACCCTTACCTTGCCAGGTTACTCATCCTACCATACTTTCACACCCCAAGTGGAGGGCTATAAAGCCAAAAGAGTTGAAGTTTCAATATTTATAATAGGCATACACACCTCCAGGCTGGTCAAATGGTATGATGCACAGGAGACACTCCAAGTGCAGTTAACTGTTGACAAAACACCTATTCAAATCTGCAGACCTCCAGCCATGACTCAGGACACCCACTCCACCTACCTGGACTTACTTGAATCCATCAAGATTCAACTCTCTACCCTAATCCTGGGTGACTTTAAATACCCAACCATAGAGTGCAAGACCTATTCTACCAAAACATGAATGCACAGAGAGATTCCTCGGCTTTATCAATGTCAGTGCATTAGATCAGCTGGTTAACACCCCTATGACAGGTGGAAATGTCCTGTACCTAGTCCTAACCAACATGAATAGCCACTGTAGCACTCCTACAGTGTCATCCTCCTTAGTAAGAGCTGACCATAAGGCGATCACTTTTGAAGTCACCATCTCCCCTGCCCCCCCCCCGCCCTTGTCAGGGTCAAACGAAAAAACTTTTCCAAAGCTGACTACAATCTCTTCAGAGCAGATATAATCAGCTTCATGGCCACCGTCACTTCAGTTGAAACTAGGAGTAAAGTCCAAGCCTACACAAAAAAACTATATGAGCACCTACATAGCTGCATGGACTCAGCAATACCTGACAGGACCAATCTCCGTCAAGGAAGAGTAAACCTGTCTGGTGGACAGCAGCAATAAACAAACTCTATAACAGAAGGAAATATTTGCTGTCCAGGGACAATAAGGAGCAGGTGGCAAATTGGAAGCAATCTCTCCTTTGTCTGAACAAGCAAATAAGGTCATTGGTGAATTACTCTAAGGCTAAGTTTGAGTCCAAGTTGGCCACATCCACCAAGGACGATCACAAGGCCTTCTTCACATATGTCCACAGTCTCAGAGGCAACACCCAAATCTGCTCTGAACTGGTGGTCAGTAACACCACAAACACATGCACCATACATACAGCCAACCTGCTGGCAGACAGGTTCAGTGAAAACCTCACCCCCGTTTCCCCCCATCAATAAACCAAGACATTCTCAGCACCTGCCCCCCCACCCCCCTCATCATCATGGAGCAGGTCCTTAATGCCCTTTCAAAGGCAAAAAATAAAGTCTCCATGGGACCTGATAATATCCCTGGCTGTATCCTACATGAACTCAGGCATGAACTCTCTGCTCCATCAGACACCCTATTCAACCGAAGCCTGGGCACCAGCTTCATCCCAGCTGAATGGAGGACAGTCACTGCCATCCCTCTACACAAAGGTGGAGCATCTACTGACCCAGACAATTATAGCCCTGTCAGTCTAAGTAGCTTGATCTGCAAGGCCATGTAACACATTGTCATGGACCTAATAAACAGGGACATCGGCAGCCTCCAAATGCTTGACCCCACACAGTTTGGTATTGTCAAAGGGAGAGCAGGCCTGTTAACTTGGTCGACTTCTTTGAAACAGTCACCAAAGCCATGGAAGAGTGGAGGATGGTGCACACTTCCTACTTTGACCTAGCCAAAGCCTTTGACACTATTCCCACTCAGCCATAATACATAAACATTCCCAGCTAGGCATCAACCCATATATTACCAGATGGATAGCTAACTGGCTCACTGATAGAACCCACTCAGTCAAAATACAGGAAGCCACCTCTAGTAATAGACCATAGACCCGTAACAAGACGTGTACCCCAAGGATCAGTCTTGGGGTCTCTACTGTTTGAGATATACTTTTCTGAGGTGCAAGCCAAAACCAGTGGTCTGTGGCTGACCAAGTTTGCAGATGACTGCAAGCTGGGCGCTGTCTTGAATTCCCCTAGTGATGTGAATATACTTCAAGAGGCCCTTACCCAAACTAATGACTGGTGCCAGAAGCATTGCCTCAAACTGAATGCCAATAAATGCATCATTATCCTCTTTGGGAAAATGTCATCCACACTAATTATGACAGTAATAACAACATACTATGCATGCAGTCAGTCGTGAGGGACTTGGGCACCCAGGTTGACAGCAGCCTGACAGTTGACCAATGAGTTGCCATTATACAGAAGGGTTTCTGCATGACCCACCTCATAAATAAGGGTATGTCATCCAAGAACAAGAAGGTCATAACATCCCTGTACTCCTCCCTTATCAGACCCATTATTGAGTACAATGCCTCCTTTGGCATGTAACTTGCCAAACACATGCAGCAGTTCAGAGACTACAGAGGTTCCTGACCAGGTAAATTCATGGTCTCAAACACCTGTCCTATACAGATAGGCTAAAAGCCCTGTTCCTCTAATCAGTCTCATACAGATTGATCATAGGTGACCTGTGTCAGGCATACAAAGCCATTTCCAACTCAGCCTTGACTGAGTTGCTGCATATCCATAAAACAAATCCCACTCTTGCAACCCGCACACAAGGCCTTAACCTGGTCTGTGACATGAATAGCACTTGTTGGTGAGATAGATTTGTGTCCGAAAGACTCCACCCTCTGTGGAATAGACTCCCTCTCCATGTCGTGCAGTGTACTTCTCTAGCCCTCTTTAACAGTAGCCTCGATGACTGCATAGGAAACAGAAAATGCACCCCTGGAATCCCACGTGTGTCCCTGCTGGGCAGGGGAAACAGGTGCTGATTTTGAAGGAACATGGGATAAAATCTTGGCTATGCTTATAAGGACCTCCAGGCCAATAGCTTAGTATCATCACATGAACCTATGAACCTATTACTTGATATGTTTGCTGTATTTATTTCAGACTGTCCTGCAATGTTGTCTTAAATTATTCCCTTATTGATTACTGTATTGATTATTCTCTTGTTCCTTTATTAGTTATTATTAAATATAGTTAAACCATGTCATTGTGTCTGGTCTGTATAGAACTAAGTAAGCTCTTAGAGTACTTATATATGTATTTGGTGACACTGTATAGCCCACTCCAATAGCCTTAGTCTTGGTCACACTTACCATTTTGGTAATAGGCACGTCATACAGTAGGATTTGTCACCCTTTGGTAAGAGCCTTACAGTAGCTGGTAAAGAGCTGGATTGTGGCAGTCAGAACTACCTTAAAGTCTGGGTAGAAATGGCCATAGCTAGTAAACCTGTGTCAGACATTCCCAGGAGTGTGCATGTGTGTGATTCATAAATCAAATCCCAAAGTGTGTGTCAGCTACTTGGGCAGGGACCCGAAGCACTGGTTGGACAGAGAGGGTGACAGATGTTTTGCCTTGACCGCTCTACTGAGATGTTAACTGTATAGCTGTGCCAGTGGGGAGTGTTAGTGGAGATCTGGAGAGAGAGGGAGAAACCAGCCCCAGACTGACTGCGATCTGTGTCCTCTGAAGGGTAATTGTACATTACTGTGCATGTACTTGTCATCCTCCCATTGTGTATGTCCCTCACTGGTAGTAGTGGTGAGGCTTGAGGCTCCCTGATTACTGGGTGAGTGCAGGGGCATCACACTGACAGTACATACTGGTGGATACAGCTGGCATATTACATCATGTACCATCACTGAGCAAATCTCAGTCTGCCAATTTCATACAAGATTATTTCATAGATTGTCCAGGTCTTCCTGATCATTCCTGACAAAATCTGGCTAGGTGAGTGTGTACTCCACACCTGTATCTGATTTTCTGACACCTATAGCTAGCATTCCTGGTGAGCCCCTACAGTAGGAAAGCAGGTTATAGGTACTAGTAGTGGGTGGATGCTGGCTCTGGCTCAGCAGCAGTGCATACATACTGAGCATGCAATGTAAGGGAATGGATACAGCACCAGATATCCAGGTACCATTACTGTGTCCCCAGGGTTCTGGCATGTCACAGACACATTCTCCAAACTATGTGGGCAACCATCATGTATTGTCTAATTGGTATCTGGAACTACACATTTGTCTGGCAGGGGGGTCTACATCTATCAGCCACATGTAAAGATTCCACAATCATCTGGGTATTGCAGATGTCAGACACCTATAAGGAGATCACCCTATAACACATATGCACTGCTCTCAGTTATTGTGTAGCTCAGATGTTCCAGGAATGTTCACAGACACCTGTAGTAGCACTCACCTACTTGTGGGATCTAGGCTGGATGACATGGTACTGTAATGCTGCCCATAGGAGACACCCAACAGTCAATGGCTGTGATGTGTGTGGACAGATAGCAACACAGTCTGTCACAGCATTCAGGCCATTTATGGTATTCTTGGTACCACACGAGGTTACTAGGCTACGGGTCCTGAGCAGCCATATCCCTAGGCCACATGTTATCCCATGTGTAATCAAGGCAGCAGCTGATGTCCCCATCCAACAGGGACACAGCTGGTATCCCAAGGGTGTATGTGCTATTATCCATCCAGGTGACCAGGTTACACCTGCAAAGGTGTAGGCAGCTACCCTGCCTGATGTGGACAGGGTGCCCATTCTACCACAGGGTGATTGTGTGGGACACAGATCTAAGCTGCCAACAAGGCTAGTCCAGGTCACTCACCAGGTGGAGGGAGTGTATGTGTGTGTGTGTGTGTGTGTGTGTGTGTGTGTGTGTGTGTGTGTGTGTGTGTGTGTGTGTGTGTGTGTGTGTGAGAGAGTGTGTGCGTGTGTGTGTGTGTGTGTGTGTGTGTGTGTGTGTGTGTGTGTGTGTGTGTGTGTGTGTGTGTGTGTGTGTATGTGTGTTAACAGAGTGAAGCATGACTTGCACTCATGCAGCAGTCCCAGAATTGTGGAGTCTGTGATTGCCTGGCATGCCAGAGTGAGGTCACTCCTGAGGAATATGTATGTAGAGGGTTGCCCTTATAGCCTATAGGTATATGGTAGATGTTTGATGGCCTGGTATTCCCTGGTGTGGAACCTCTATGATGTCCCCAGCTGCTGCATGTGCTGTCTGATGTGAATGATGAATGGAGAATTATGCACATTAATGGCTCTCATTGGGGAGGGGTCATGAACCATCAGGATCAGGAGGGCAACACATGCTGTAATGTCAGTATGTTGACAATACCCACACACATGTTGTGCTGATAGATGGCAGGGGTATGATGGGGGTGTTAGTGGTGGATAATGCTAGCAAAAGTGTGTGTGCAGGATCTTTACATAATGGTGGCCAATGTATGTGGTCCTGTGATGTGTACCCCTGTTTATGTCTTTCAGGTAGAGTGTACCACAGAAGGCAACCAGCCTTCTCAGAAGCCAAGACTGCGGCAATCATTGATGCACTCAGACTCCATCACAGGGTACTGTTGGGGAGGAGCTGGCAAAACTTGCAGTAACACACTGCCCTGTGGGTGGAATGGGTAGTGGCTGTCAACAATGTGGGCCAACACAATCATACCTATGAACAGGTCTGATACCGTGCCACCAACCTCATCCACAATGCATGGCAAAGGGCTACAGCTGTGCCCAGGGACCATGCTGACACAGGTGGAAAGCCTGCTACATAAACACCACTCACAGCCATGGAGTAGTTTCTTGCAAAGCTTGGTGCAGCCATCGCATAGCAGGAAACAATTTCAACATATGTCATGGAGGTGGGTTAGGCCCAGTGGACATCACTTCAATAGTGTAGCCTTCACAGTGGCAGCCTTTCCATATCTGCATGCATATGTCAGGTCAAACTGCATTTGTGGGTGGGGTTTTGTAATGCAAACAAGTGCACACCAATTGTGAATGTCACCAAATTGGGTAGTAACACAGCTTGTAGTGTACATGTTCAGAAATGCACATATTATCCTGTACCAATGCCACATGTGTGTATGCTGACAATATGTCTCCCCCACGACTACATATATTAGGTCCCTCTGGTGTGGCTGGGGAACAACTGCCTGAAACCGATGAGTGTGGACCTGTCTTGTTGTGGCTCATCAACACCCTAGGCATGTTAATGGCAGCCAGTTTTCCATGCACACAACTGTTACACTTAGCCATATTGTAATATGTGCATGTTCACTTGTGGTGGGGTTAACTGTGGTACCTCACATTGGTCATTACAGGAACCTATTCACAGGTGCTGTAACATATTGGATTGTACATTTGTATAGGTGTAGCCACTGTGCTACACAGGGCTATGTTAGTATTGTGTACACAGGTGCACTGTGTGCCTGTTGTGGTCTGATTGTGTGTCATGCGTGTCATCATTCAGAAAGTGTGGTCCGTATAATGCCTCCACTTCACATGTGTGTGTGTGTGTGTGTGTGTGTGTGTGTGTGTGTGTGTGTGTGTGCATGTGTGCGTGTGTGTGTGTGTGCGTGTGTGTGTGTGTGTGTGTGTGTGTGTGTGTGTGTGTGCGTGCGCGTGTGTGTGTGTGGATCAGCAAACATTATAGTGCAGGTAGTAATTTACATTTGTTGTCTTCCTCTCACAGGTGAACATGGGGATTGGGGGTCTCTCCCCCTCACAACCTGATGTCAGTGTCCCATTGGACTCTAATGATGATGGTGGTCATAATGAGGCACAGCTGGGGTTGTTGGGGACTGAAACGGTGCCATTGGTTGACATCCCACTTCCAGCCACCAATATATCCGGTATGGCTTAGTGGTCAATCACTTTGTGTATGGTGTGCATGGTCCTGGGTTTGAGCCTTGCAGAGGCTGTTAATGATTGGATGGGAAATAGGAAATTCACCCTGGGGATTACTTTTGTGGCTCTGCTCAACAGTGGCACAGGAAAATAATTTTCTTGGGTGGCAAAAGCCAGGGTACCTTTTTGGCTGGCCTTGTATAGGTCCTAGGGCTGATAGTCTAGTATCTACCTATGTCCCCGCACACAGTCAGTATGACCACACATACCCAGTCCCCAGTACCCACAGATATTGGACAGTCAGAGGGTGGTGGCATCGTACAGGCTAGTGTGGTGACTATGGCATCTGTGACTGTCGACAGTAGCCTTAGCCAATGAGCTGGCAAGGTCCCAAACAGGAGTGCTTGAAAAAGGACTGCTGCCCATCCAGCCCCTGTCAGAGGTGTCACAGCAGGTGTTACCCAATGCATGTTTCGGACCATCAAGGAGGCACAGGCACATTCTGAACAGTTCACCAGACAGATGCTCAGGGTGATGGATGCAACACTTCCTGCCATGCATGACAACCTCCGTGGCATTGGTGATGCTGTACATTATTTTACGGATGTTGTGGATAGACGGTGGGGTGAGACATTGTCAGTGCTCAGCCGTGCAATGTCTGTGCTTGAGCATGTAGTGGGAGTAGGGAGTTGGACATGTGCATGTAGGTTAGCAACCACATCAGCTGACAGCCAACATGGTCATGCACATTCACACTCCCATAGTGGCAGTACCACCAGCACTACCTAAGGGAGAATGCTGTCCACACCACAGCATAGCAGGCCATGGTCATGTGGTCCTGGCTGGTCTCATCAGGGACATGGATCCAGCAGACACCAATCACCATCAGAGAGTAGTACTGCATCTGGCCTTGGGCCTGGTGGTGCCAGTGACACTCCTGTCCATGGCCGGAGACAGTAAACTGTACATACTACCATGTACAGTCCATGGCTGTCCAACATACCCCCGTGTAGGGCTAGCACATGGCTTGACTGTGTGGATACACAAACTCACACATCACTATCACATGCAGGTCACCACCAGACACACACAGCTCCTCTCCATGGCCCAGTTGAACACCACCCCACCAGACACACACACACACACACACACACACACACACACACACACACACACACATATATGATGTCAACTGTATGGCCCAGCCTACCCCACATCACACCTTGTGCATGTGATGATACCTGTGCCACATCCCTGTTATCTATACCATCGATGCAGGGGCATGCTAATATGGGTCTGATGCACAGGGTGAATATAATACAATGTAGTAATGTTATGCTGTGTAAAGTGCTGTCTGCTGGCAATTGTCATGGGTGCACATTGAAGTGTATATACTTTTCTGCCATGATGCATTATTGCTGTTAGCACTGCTGACTGATCGTTGTCTCACATACCTTATTCTGTTTGTGTTCCAGGTGTCTGTGTGTGCACAGCCTGGGGAGCTGTGAACATTACCAAAGCTGAGTATGGCAGACTGGAAACACAGTGACCTTTTCATCATCAAGGTACGGCTGTATATGCATATGTTTACCTAGGTGCAGATGCATGCAACAGTGTGTGAGGGACAATGGGTGCAGACAGTGTAACGTTGCATGCATACCATTTGACACAGTAAGGTAGCCTTTATACATGTCACCTGGGTGGTCTGTAGGACCACAGGCTCATAGATACAGAAGAGGTTACTAGAGTACTGGCCCTGGGTCCCTAACAAGCATAGCCATTACTTTATCTCCAACAGAATCATCAATCAGCACCTGTTGCCCCTGCCATTGCTGGACACAGGTTGAACCCCAGGGACAGATGTATTTTTTTCCCATCCACTCCACCTTGATACAGTTGATGAAGGTATGCATGGTACTGTCTTTGACATATTTGGGGAGTGTAGTCCTGACACAGGATAACCTTTGGTAGCCAAACTTGACTCTCCAGCATGTGTTTCTGCTATCTCATATGTGAGTCAGGCCTCTCATGCTGGTAATGGACACAGAGTTATACTCTCATACATGGGGCAGCTGTTTAAGTGCTGAGCACAACATTGCCATTTTGGAATGCCACAGACACCTGTGGACAACCTGACCAGTAACCAGTGGGGCACTACTGATTACAGGTTGTCTGCATGGAACAGGTGTTGAGGGCCATGGATGACCTTTGTGGGCATTAACACAGCCTTTACAGTTTCTGCAGATGTCTGCATAGGTGCACAGCAGACCAGCCTTGCTGCTAATGTATTGTTGTACTGACTGAGGACTATTCAGAGGTAATATCCACCTTTTGTCTGGATAAGGTCCCTTTACCTATGTGGCGAACCACATAGAGTCTTCTTCAGTTATGTCAGGAACCTCCGTGGCAAAGGCCAGGTTTTTTCCAAATTAGTCCTTAACAGTATCACATACACTGATCCTGTTGACTTAGCCAACCTACTAGCAGATAGGTGCAGTGCAAACCTCAACCCCCTGTCCCCCAAAAGGCCCTTTTGACATCCCAGATACATGTCCCGCACCTCACATCTCCGTTGATCAAGTGTTACAGGCCCCATGCATGGCAAACAAAAACACAGATTCCATGGGACCTGATAGTATCTCAGGATGTATTCTGCACCATCTCCAGCAAGAACTGGCTTTGCCATTGAACAGCCTATTCAACCACACCTAAGTACTAGCTTCATTCCAGCAGAGTGGAGAACTGCCATTGTCATCCCATTGAACAAAAGTGATGCCACTACTGACCCTGGAAACTTCTGTAAAGCCATAGAACGTGTTATTATGGCTCTCATAAACAAGAACATAGGCAATCGCCAAGGACTTGAGCCCGACAAGTTCAGATTCATCAAGGGCAGATCTTGCTTATTGAACCTCATTGACTTCTTTGAGACTGTCACCAAGGCCCTGGATAAGGAAAATTCAGTACATACAGCTTACCTTGACTTAGCCAAGGCCTTTGACACAATCCCCCACTCGGGCATCATTGAAAAGCTAACACAACTTGGCGTAAATCCCAATCTCATCAGGTGGGTGGTCAACTGGCTTACCGACAGGACCCTGAAAGTCAAAATAGGCACACACACCTCCTATAGCAGACCTGTCACTAGTGGAGTTCCTCAGGGATCTGTCCTGGGCCCCCTACTGTTTGGCATCTATTTCTCAGAGGTACAGGCAAAGACAAAAGCCCTGTGGTAGACCAAGTTTGCTGATGACTGTAAGTTGGGTGCTGTCATTGACTTCTCAAACAATGTTAACATACTGCAAGAGGGTCTCATAGCAACTAATGACTGGTGCCAATTCATGGCCTCAAGCTAAATGCCAAAAAATGTATCATCATACCATTTGCTGAAAGCACAATCCCTACTGATTACCACATCAATGGCAACCTCCTAAGCAAACAACCTGTGGTGAGAAACCTGGGCATTCAGGCTAATAACAACCTCACATTTGACCATTATGTAGTGGCAGTGGTCAGAAAACACTTTTACTTGGTTTATCTCATCAGTAAAGGGATTGCATTCAGGAAAAAGGAGGTTATTGCCTCTCTGTACTCCTCCCTCATTAGACCAATAATTGAGTATAAAGCTCCATTTGGGATGTACCTCTCCAAACATCTGCACCAACTGGAAAGGGCACTGAAATACCTCACAAAGAGAATCCATGGCCTCCAACACTTGTCCTATGTGGACAGGATCAAATCACTATCCCTGTAATCAGTATCATACAGATTGCTCAGGGGTGATCTGTGTCTTGCCTACAAAGCAATCTCAGACCCTGCCCTACTGGAAATGCTCCATATCTGTAAGTGTAACTCCTCATGCAGAACCCACTCAAAAGGCATGAACCTAATATGTGACATTAACATAACCTACTGGAAGGACAGGTTTGTGTCCCAGAGGCTGCCCTGTCTATTGAATAGATGATGAGTGGATGGGAAACCACACATTTCTCCCAGGGGTTCCACCTATGTTCCTCATTGACAGGGTCGACAGGTGCTGACTGAGGTTTATTTTAGGGGTTAAACTCTTGGCTAGGCTTGTAAGGGCCCCACGGCCATTAGCCTATTAACCTCCTATAATCCTATGAAGCAATTCCTGACCACTGCCACTATTTGTTGCCTGCATGCAACATTGTTTCCATCCTGAGTACCAAGGTCTGTGTGTTTATGGGATTGGTGCTGTTATGGAAAATACTGGGGACATGTCCTTGCCGTATGGCATGCTGACACTGTTGTCTGCATTCACCTTGAGGCCAGGACCTTGACACCATTCCATACCCAATGTATGGCCCATTGCAGTGTGTTGACAAGAGTTTGTTTCTCAATGACAGACTGCACAATACCTACAGTTGACACAGCCATAGGCTGTATCTATGTATGTGGGTGGTGGCAGTTAGCATTCATGCCTATATACATGTGGGTTACTGGGTACCTGCTGCCCCCAGTAACCCACATGTATATAGGCATGAATGCTAACTGCCACCACCCACATGTATGTGGGTAGTGGCATTTAGCATTCATGCTTATATACATGTGGGTTACTGGGGGCAGCAGGTAGTCACAGGGCCTTCACATATCTACATATTGCACACACATAGGCGACACAGATTGTGGTTGCCACCTTGTCAAATGTGGACTGTGGGGCACGTCTTGTACTAATGTGACAGCTGGAAGGACATACCATACCCACAGCAAGTGCAACACAGAGGACTTCCTTTGTTTTGCTACTATGACACCTTATGTGTGTGGCATTACCTTTGCTTACGCTATTTGTCATAACATTAAGGTGCTTCTGATGTCCAATAACTGCTCTATGCAATCAGTAGACAACTATATGAAATGTTTGTTGTCCTGCACTCTCAGGACCTCTTTATTGTGTCAGGTGTCACAGGTCACACCTTGCTAAATATGGACTGCAATCTACAAGGTGGTACAGATGGTGGCATTACCTAGGAACTCTGCATATGCCTTCAGATTGTGCTGGTGTATGACACATATTTTCTTTCCATCTGTCGTAAAATAGTAGTTTTCTGGCAAACTGTTAGGAAATCATGACAGGCTAGCACTACAGATTAATGACAGATATTGTCATTTAACAACACATACCCTTTGGAAAGTGCATTCAAATGCACAGCCTGTTCTGGTATCTACTTTCTATGCATTCCACAGCAATATGCAATGGTTGTGCTGAATGTTAGGTCTTTGCCTCGCTTTTCCATATGTCTTTAACCAGATGTCTTTCTGTGAGGATATGTGATGGTTGTGCTCAATGCTAGGTCTTTGTCCCAGTTTTACATATGTCTTTAACCAGATGTCTTTCTGTGAGTGGTTAAGAGGTATGCTGGTGGCCATAACACAGTTAGACAGCTGCAAGGGGATATGCATACACACACACACACACACACACACACACACACACACACACACACACACACACATGCTCATGACCTGCTCTTGCTGATAGAACATCTACCTGCCTAGTTATACAAACGATACTGCTATATACATAACACAAGCACCACAGAGCTACTGTAGTGCAGTATCTGCCACTACTGTTCAAATGGATGATAATTAGAGGGGCTGTTAGGATTGCCAATGGGGGGTTCACATGCCCTTAACATGGTAGACCCCTCTGAAACACACACCACTGCTGCATAGGGACATGCATGGAAACACACATGTGCACAGAGTTGACACCCACCTGATTAGATGACCTACATACCTAGTTATGTACAATACAGACTGACATGACTATTGCATGCTCCACAGTGCCTTTGTGTTAGTAAATGTGTAACTGTGCTTATAAGGTGGATGACATCTGTAGGGGCTGTGCCTAGGTGGGCAATGGATGAGTTAACAGGGTGAAACAGGCACACAAAATGGTATAGCCATTGCATACACACAGGCAAGACAGCCACAGGGGATATTCATACAGAAACACATACACTCACACTGTTGGCAATTGTCAGATTAGAACCCCTGCCTATCTACTTGTATGTACTGTAGTGCTACGTAAATATTGCATGCACCAAGGACATCATATGCCATGGATATGACTCACAGCCTCTTACACCAATTAATCTTGGGAATGCCTTCATAGATGGTGGGATGAACTACATATAATAGTGACTGTTCTCACATATTGCTTTTACACACCTGGACATGTGATAGGGTAACTTTGCATCATCATGACATTTCAGATGGGTATGACGTTGAAGCTGACATGTCTGTAACTACAGCAACTGTCACGCATTTGCCAATAATTTCTCATAAAACCCCATTGTTAGGAGACACGGACCACATATATGCTGCAAACATCTGGATATTCTGCCTAAATCTGTAAAGATGACTGGTATGGCCTGTAGAGTTTAACATGGTGCATGTAAGGTGGATGACATCAACAGGCTGTTTAAAGTAATGCCATGGAATGGGGGATCAACACACCTTAAAATGGTATAAGCAACACACAGAGGGGATATGCTTCACACACACACAGTAGTAGAGTTGGTTGTACTGAGAACCAACCCCCTACCTACCTACTTGTAAGGTTGATGACATGAACAGGCCCTATAAAGTAATGCAATGGGGGTCAGCAAAGTGGAACAGGCTTCACAATAGTATAACAAACACAGGGAATAGGGTACACACACACATGCACACACACACACACACACACACACACACACACACACACACACACACACACACACACACAAAAAAAAATCTGGATTAGAACCCCTACTTATCTAGTTACACGTACTATGAATGCACACGTCAGCATCTTAAGCATGCTTGCAATGAGTCTAGTTTCATGTTTAGACTCCTAGTGGTTAGCAGCATGACCTTTAATTTGCATTTTGTTGAGAGCTTTATGTTGGTAGGATCAATCCCATGACTTTCCCTAAAAAAGGCACTATGGGGGAGGCAAGGGCCTTTGCCAGAAGCCTGAAGGACAAGTGAGACAGATGCAGGCCATCTCTAGCAAAGCAGTGTGGTCTGTCGATCATATGTTCCCAGGCTGTCAGGCACGGGATCCCCCTGTGATGACACCAGAAAGAAAGCCAGTTGGTAATGTCAATCATCTTCTGTTTGTATTGAGGTATTATTCTCGGTGATAGTAGAATGCTGCTTATACCTAGGGACATATCTGCATGGGACACATATTCAGCAAGCTCAATCATGTCTGTCTTCCTATAGTCCAGGGAGGTACATCTGAAGTCGTTCACTCCGACATGGACTAGGACAGAGTCATAACAGTACCTTTTGTGGACAGACTTGAGTACATGTGTGATATGGCAGATTCTGGCACCTGACAAACAAGTAACCATGACTTTCTCCTTATCCATCCTGGTGAGAGGCACATCTGTGTGTCTCACAATGGAGTGTCCTATGAATAATATGTTGGGTTTATGGTAAGGCCTTAGTGGTTGCAAGACACTGGTGTGTGGACTATGCATGGTCTGTGGTGTGGAGGTTTGTGGATTTCTCATGTCTTTTTGCCTCTGAGGTGTCCTTTGTTTGGGTTTATTTTTGTTGAAAACCTCCACATATGTGGATGCGTGTTGCATAGTTGTGGGTGATGTTTACTGACTCCATACACTGCAGGGAACCTGCGTTACAGCACAATTTGTTCTGGTGTGCACATTCTCCATTTGTCTGGCCAGTGGTTCCCGTTCCTCTTATATGTGTCTCTGTCCTTCTGTAGTCTAGCCACAGGCTTTGTCCACAGTTGCTGCTGTTATGAATTTTTACTTCTGGTGTGAGCAAGGTAACATCACACACAGAGTTATGGACTTCACACCTCTGAGTGTACCTGTTTAGCAGGTTGTCCATCATTGCACCTCTACATCTGCTGTGGTCCACAGATGGTTTGTGTTGCTATGTTATTATAAGGCTACATGTTGGCTCTAGCTATCATGCCATCACAGACTGACATCTGGACAGGCCAATATATGACAGCCAGACACAGGCCCACACATGGGGACAGGGTGTTAATATTGCTCTGCTAAACATGGACATTTGGGAAACCAGTTTGGTATTAGCTTGATTTTTCTTATGGGTATGATGTCAGCTTTTCCACTGTCTGCCATTGATGTTTTCACATCAACCTTTATTGTTTTGCAAACAGTTTGGCAGGCAAATGCAATGTTTTGACAAGCAGAACAGATATATAAGGCATACTTATGGTCCTTCTGTGACAGCCTGTCATTCCAGAGGTATGGATTGTGGCCAGTGACTTGTTGTCAGTACTGACACAGTAAGGTGGCAGCCATTTATAACCTGGAAGTACACTGACTTTCAAGAATCTTCTGTCCTACTAGGCACTGTGTAGGTTGTTGCAAGCTGTGTACTATCCATATGTGTGGCTGCATGTCCCTGAATTATCCAGCTTTCCTGCAGTAACGGATATTGACTTCTGGAGAGCATGCACAACTCCTACTGTAGGTGTAGCTGACATGCAAAATAATTGCCATAGAAAGTCTTGAAACATGGACCCTGTCAACCACAGTAATGTACCTAGACCTCTAAGCCACAATAGCCAAGAGAAATTGCTGCCTACTTCCTGACAGTATTAACCATGCATATACATAGCACATTGACCCCTGCATATTGTGGACATGCAACAAGTTATCAAGTTGATTGAGACAGCCCTGAGAGTGTGTGCTCTGTTGCCATTACCATACAAACATAAATGTTATTGCATTTCTATGGGAACACAGGTGTGCTGGGGGAAGGGGGGCATACCTCTCAACTTTACACATTTGCACGGACTGTCCAGATGTTTGCTTTAGATTTTGGTTCCATTTAGCATAGTATTGTGCTTGTCTTGAAGGATACTGGCATATCACTAGAGACCGAAGGTTAGAAAGTAATGACAGACATTTGACTTTCAGACTTCTTACCATTCAGAGACTTAATGCAACTGCAAGACTTGTTGTGATATCACTGTGTAAGTTTGTAAGAGGAATGTTTCATCATTGTCCCTATTTGTGGGCCTTTGCCACACATTTCTTTAGGGCTTTGTACAGCTGACTTGCTGGGAGAGGCTGAGAGGTGTGTATGGGACTCCAACATTGACTTCCATACATGTGACCTCTGATCCCCCCCCCCAGTTAGTTAGTCCCCCACATATACTGCAGTGAGTTTTGTCACCTAGGGGACTACTGCATATTCTGAGTAAGACAGTAGTTGGCAGACATTTCCTGTTGTTCCACGTAGCTGTCAGTTGTCTGCTTCTATCCCAGTAGGCCACCACATTTCCTTGCATACATGCAGCGATACCATAGATATGCTTCTATAACGTACTACTCCATTCATTAATTGTTAAGAAGACTGACTTACTTTGTGACTGTGGGAGTTGTGAGGACAGTGCTTCAGGGCTGACTCTGTCAGATGCACACAGTACACAGCCTATACATGACAAGGTACAGTTAGTGTGATGTGTGTGGCATCCATTTTACTGTGTGTGCAAGTCAAAGAGAGGTGTCAATCCCTGGGTCCCTAGGGTGTCAGTGTATATGCTATGCATTGTTTCTTTGCCAAGGCCAAGATGTACTGGGTACACCTATGTCTGCCTACATGGACAGGCTCAGGGGATTCCTCCTCTGAGTCCCCTTGTGCCTGTGGGGACCTTGGCAATGGTAGCGGGCTGTGTGTCTCTTCCCTGTGATGTTCCTGCCACAGCTGTTTCCACAGGATCATATTGTGTAGCATGGCACATACTATGAACATGTGTGCACATGTGGCTGAAAATTACTGCAGGGCTCCACCAGATATATCAAGGCAGGGAACCATGACTTGAGCAGCCCAAACACATGCTCTATAATGTTCCTAGTTTGTGCGTGTGCCTCATTATGGCAATCTTCAGTGGGTGTGTGTGCATTTCTGAAGGGTGTTATCATCCACAGTTCTAGTGCATAGCCAGCATCCCCCACTAGATGGTCATATGGGATGCCCCCCATGGCAAATGCCTGGTACAGCTGTGAGGCATGCCAGATGTGGGAGTCATGATAACTGCCAGGGCTCCCAGCACACATATTGATGATAATGCCCTGGACATTGCACACAAGCTGGCAGTTGATGGAGTGATACCCCTTGTGGTTGACGTAGACTCTACCCTCTTCATCAGGTGGTGCTTTGATGTGAACATGAGTGCAGTCTATGGTAGTAAGTCCCTTTTCATCCTGTAGTTCTCCACTATCTCCAGCTCATGTAGCCCCTAAAAGGTTACCCTTTGTTCTAAACACTCTTCTCCTCCTCAGTCTGGGATGGTTGTCAGCATTATCCTCATCAACGCCCTCAGTCTGTAGTATGTAGAGATGTAGCAAAGCAGCAGCAGCCCCTATCATTTTGTCAGTTAAATTCCCAAGTGTGTACTCCAATGGTGCAGAGTATGTCGAAAATCAGACTGAAGGGTGTTTGCATACTTTATACTGGTGTGCTGCAGATGCAGCCTGTGTGATTGGCTGATTATGATACATTCCATCTGCCAGCTATATTATTGAGAGGTTTGAATGGGCCACTGTGAGTGGCAGAGGGCTTATTAGTCATTTATAGTTGATTGCCTTTTGTAAAGGTGTTTCCATTTTGTTTCTTTTTTGGTTTTGTTTTGGTTTTTTTTATTTCCTGTGTTTTTAAGCCATGCACCACACAAACCTGCTGCTCAAATGTAAATACTTCTAAGCAAATCTGACCCTCCCCTGTACATGAGCATGCTTAGCTTTCCTAAACCAGCTAAGAATTGCTAAGCAGCCTCAGACACACCCCCTTGCTTAGCTGTGCTTAGCTGAGTGCAAACACAAGCCACTGAGCTCCAATGTGCTTACACAAAACATGGCACACACCCTTTTCATGTCAGCTGCCTCTTCTGCCTACAGTACCACATTATAGCCCTTACATGGTTAAGTACCTGCAGACATGGTGTCCCATTTTACTATTCAATAAACTTAGCTCATTTACATACACCCAGTTGTGTATACCCTAGTTACTCCACTACACCAGAGTCTATGTCCTTAGCAACCAGTGTTACCTGACATTGTTATGAGTCTGCATGCTGGCAAGTATAATGTAAAATTTAATTTTACCATTCAGGTTGCCTTTTAACTACTTTTATTTTATTTTTTGCAAGATTACATGTTTGCATGCTGCTGCACTCCGCTTAAACATCCCAAATCTGCTAAAGAAAACCTTTTAATTTTACCCTGTTTGCAATACCTTTTAATGCCAATGGCCATAGTTTTGGCCATTGGCATGCCTAATGCACATAATATATGCTTTACTTTTAGTTGTCATGACCCCATTTTTATTTTTGCAGTCCATAGCCGCAACCGCATACATTTCTGCTGCAGACACGGCTCCTACACGGATGCCTGTCTGCTTCCTGGATCACAAATTCACTTCATTTACATGGTTTTCACCAGAAAATGAGATGATTTGCATTATGCAGTCTCCTCTGTCACTGAACAGTGCTAGGAGGCTTGTGGACACCACCAGCCTTGTTTCCTGGATCATTCAGCCTCCAAACTCCATATTCAGGTTGTGCCACTAAACTTACATGCAGATTGTCTCCATGTAAGCTTTATCAAATTACCCCCTAGGTCTTCTTTCACAGGAGTATGTTTCAGAGAACTTCAAAGTTAACTGATTTTTTTTTTAAAACAAATATAGCAGCCAATGTCACACATTAATAGGTAACAGCACACACAGGGATGTGAAGTCTTTGCAATACAAAGCATTTATCTAAAATTCTCATCATAGTTACATATCCTGATTACATAATGTGCAGGACAAGGCCTTGTTTTCTCAAAAAGTGGACTATTTATTAGCTGGACTAATTTTCCTATACTTAACATTTCAATGCAGCATAAAGGGGATGCTGCACTCCTGAATGTGCTTTCCTTCAGATGAGACATTAAGCAGAAGTCGTATCTGTTTAAGTAGGTAGCTGTTCAGGTAGATATAAAATATACAATGGCATCTACTGAAAAGAGGAATGGTCCATTATTTATATACAAAAAGAACTTTTATTTACAACATATTTAGAAATATGTAGACATACAAATATATTTCTACGTTTTCATAATTTTCCTTATAATCATACTAAATGTTTATCCCTATTAGACCCCACTCCTTTTTCCATAACCACACTCTGATAGTACTTAATACTGTTGCTAAAATCCATCAACCATTAAACATAATTTCATTTATTTTTTTCATTCCATATAACCTATATGATATTAAATAACTTTTTATCTATTCTTTTAACATATTTTACGTCTATTTAGTAATATCCATATTTAACCATATCCATGTTATTTTATCCACTTCTCATTTCTTTTTTATCTTCAAAAATTCTTCTTTACATACCTTTCCCATAACTTTTTTACATTTTTACTTTTTCACATTTCAAAAATACATGTTCAGTAGTTTTTTTCTTTGTGGCAATGTAAACATATTCTATCACTTATCTTTTTATAAGGCATTAGGTTTTACTAGTAATTTATCTGTTACCACTCACCACAAAAAAATCTTGACATTCTACTTTCTGATTACACCAATTGCTTCTTATTTTATAGCTTTATTTTGTATCTGTTCGATTTTCTCAAGATTTTACATGGTAATTTGTTGCCATTACATTCTTATACCATACTTTTCTTTCTTTTTCTACAGCATCAATGCATCAGTTTTTATTTCCCACAAAAGTGTTTTTTTCTTGATAACATATTATTTCATTTATACACTCTTTTTCTCTTTTACTCTTTTTACTCTATCCCAGAATGTATCATACTTCTTTTTATACAATTTTATTACTAATCTCTCATCTTTTTCATTTATCCACTTAATACTTTGTACAAATTTAATGAAACAGCAAATATCACTTGGTGAATTAATCCTAAATCTCCTTCCTCTTTACTTACATATAAAACTCATCCTTTTAATGTCTTTAATCTAGGACCTATATAAATGAAAAAAATGTCTGCAATGATTACTTTTCAACATAAATACATTTGCTAAGTATGCTCTTTTCCCATCAGTACTGAATTTATCAAATAAGCCTTTTTTTCTAAACTATAATTCATACATTTTCCAGGTAAGACAGATTTGTTTTATTTAGTCTATTTTTTCTTTGAATTCTATTTACATCTTTATTGCAAAATTGCATACCTAACACATACAATTAATTTCTGTAAAATATATACATCCTATGTTAACCACATCACCTACACCTTTACTTTTCTCTTTATTTAAAGCCATCCGCATTACCTCTAGATAATCATTTGTGTAAATTATTACTTCTTTTATCCACATTTTGTTTTTTTAATTAATCTGGGCATCTTGGGGCAATGCAGCAATTGCTTCATGTACATAGACAACCCTCTCCTCCTACCACCCAACACTGCAACCTCTGAGACATGCACTTATATAACCAAACTGGAAGCAAAGCTCTCTTCACCCAAGACTGGACTAGACAGTCAAGAGGAGAGGGTACACACTTGCACCACACCACACTCATCACATAGTTCCTCAAAACCTGCATCACACACAACACACACATAGAAACACAAAACACACACCTACATTCATGGAGGCTCTCAATAAAAATCTGCCCAAGCAACAGGGATCTCCAAAGCAGAAAAGCAAGCAACTTCCACCCCCCAACATAACCCAAATGATACATAGCCCACATACCCAGTGTGCCACTCAACCACAGCCCATAAGGCATAACAACGTACCCAATACTCTAGTCATAGGTTACTCTATAGTCAGGCACACTGATGTTCCACTCACCAGGCTAAACAAGGAGAAAGTTACTGTCAGCTGCCTGTCGGGTGCCAGGATCCAGCACATAATGCACGCATTCAGGTCACTCCACAACAAGTACAAATATGACTCTGTCATTGTCCACATTGATGTGAATGACCTGAGACGTACCTCCCTTGACTACATGAAAAGAGACATGAAGGAGCTGTCTGATCTTGTAGCCCAGTCAGGTAGTCACCCAGAATGATACCACAGTACAAGGACAAAATGATTGACTTCAGCAACTGGCTAAGCTTCTGGTGTCATTCTAAGGGGATCCAGTATCTGTCTGCCTGAGATGACATGATCGACAGACCACGATGTTTTGCCAGAGATGGCCTGCACCTGTTGCCCTTGGCATTCTGGATACTGGCTAAGGCTCTTGCCAACCTTATAGTGCTTTTTTTAGGCAAGATTCAAATGACAAACTTACCACCGTAACAGGTACAAGAAAGCAAAATCTGATGGTAATACTACTCAGTGCTAGAAGTCTAAACCTCAAAATGCACTCACTTGAGGCACTCCTTAAAATGGAAAACATTGACATCTGTGCAGTGACAGAGACCTGGTTCAAGGCTCCAGAGAGTACCCCTGCATTTCCAGGCTATAATTCATACCACACCTTTCAGCCACCTCACCTGGACTGAAACACTAAAGGCAGAGACGTGTCCATATTCATTAAGGATATCCACACCTCCAGCCTAGTTGCTCAGCATAATGCATCTTAGATTATCCAAGTGCAACTCTGGACAAGACCACAATCCAAATTGTAGCTTGCTACAGGTCTCCCACCATGCCCCAGGATTCCCACTCCTCATTTCTTGATACACTGCAAAATATTAGGGTACAACCTAACACCCAAATAATGGGCAATTTCAACTACCCCCCCCCCCCATTAACTGGGAAAACTACTCATGTACCAACGCTTTTGCTCAATGTTTTCTGGAATTCATAAATTCCAAAACCTTGGATCAACTTATCCACACCCCCACCAGGGACAGCAATATCCTAGACCTGGTCATTACCAACATGGGCAACCGTGTTCCACACCAGAGGTCAATTCCTCGTTGGTCAGTTCTGACCACAAGCTAATCACCCTAGACATCCACATCCTGCCCCACCCCCATTAGGGAAACCACTGTAAAAAATCTCTCCAAAGCCAGCTTCATGCTTCTTAAGACAAAAGTGGAAAACTTCACGACACCCATGCAGATGGACAATAGAGGTGCGACTGCTGAATCTTACACAAATGCACTTTATAAGCACTTATACGAGTGCATGGATCGTGCAATTCCCTAACAGAACCAAGATGTGATCCTCCAAAAAATGAAGCCAATCTGGTGGTCCCCACAAACTCTACAACAGAAGAAAGAAACTGTTGCAAAAAAGAGTAAAATCCCATGATTGGAGGAACTCCCTGGTCAGCCTCAGTAAAAAGCTGAGATCCCTCATAAAATCCTCCAAAATTAGTTACAAAAACAAAATTGCCACTGATTCTAAAGACAACCACGAAGCATTCTATCGCTATGTCAAGAATCTTAATGGCAACATTCACATCTGGTCTGAGTTACAGCAGAAGGGCACTAAATATGCAGAACCAACTGATATTGCCAACATTCTGACATATAGATTCAGTGCTAACTTTACCCCCTCTCACCCCCTAAAGGGCCCATCTCTATACCAAAAGAATGCAAAGTTCCTGTAATCACAGCTGCACAGGTAAAAGCCACACTCTCCACAGCCAAGAACACAGCATCCATGGGACCTGACAACATGCCAGGCTGCGTTCTACATAAGCTACAAAATGAATTGGCACCCCACCTAAGTACCATGTTCAATCATAGCCTCACCTTAGGCTTTTTGCTCACTGAATGGTGCACAGTGACTGTTATGCCACTCCACAAAGGGGGAGCCACCACAGACCCAGGGAACTATCACCTCATTAGCCTGATAAGCCTGGTCTGCAAGGCTATGGAACATATCATCATGGAACTTATAAACAATGACATTGGTAATCTCCAGAATCTGGACACTACCCAGTTCAGGTTTGTAAAAGGCAGATCATGTCTCCTAAACTTAAAAGACTTCTTTGAAGTGGTCACCAAAGCCGTAGATGAGGGTAAAGGTGGTTCACACAGCCTATCTAGATCTCACCAAGGCTTTTGACACCATCCCCCACTCTGGAATTATAGATAAACGAACTAAACTAGCTATAAATCTCTATGTCACAAGATGGGTTGCCAACTGGCTCACAGACAGAACCCACACTGTGAAAGTAGCAGACTCCAAATCTGGCTTCAGACCAGTGACAAGTGGAGTACCACAGGAATCAGTCCTGGGTCCTCTCCTGTTTTGTATCTATTTCTCAGAAGTACAGGTTAACACAGAAGGTCTTTGACTAATGAAGTTCACAGATGACTGCAAACTAGGAGCCATAATCAAAACTCCTAATGATGTGGACATCCTACAAAAGGACCTCATTGAGACAGATGCCTGGTGTCAAAGCCATAGCCTCAAGTTCAATGCCAAAAAGTGCATTGTCATCCCTTTTGGTAAAAACTCTGTACCCATGAACTACCACATAGGCGGTAGTCTACTTAACACCGAAAGTGTGATAAGAGACCTTGGGACACAGGTGGACAGTAGTCGCTCCTTTGATAATCACATCACCACAGTAGTCAGGAAATCCTTCTATGTATGATAGCTAATCACAAAAGGTTTTTCATCCAGGAAATAGAGGTCATTGTTCCCCTCTACTCATAACTCATTAGACTCATTATAGAGTACAACGCCCCTTTTGGTATGTATCTCACAAGACATCTACAACAACTAGAAAGGCCGCAGAAATACCTCACAATGTGGATTACCTGTCTCAAACAGATGCCCTATGCAGACCATCTGAAAAAACTCCAGCTTTACTCTGTTGCATATCGCCTACTTAGAGGCGATCTCTGCCTAACATACAAAGCTATGTCAAACCCAGAGCTGTTGGACATGCTCCACTTAAAGAACTCCCTCCAAGCTACACACTCTAGGGACCTAAACCTTGTCACCACAATAAACAGAACATGCTGGAGGGATAGATTCCTGTCCCAGAGACTTCTCATACTCTGGAACAAACTACCTATCTATATCAAACAAAGCTCCTCATTAGCACTCTTCAAGAAAAATCTTGATGATTGGATGGAAGATAGGAAATTCACCCCAGGGATCACTTCTGTGGCTCTGCTCAACAGGGGCACAGGAAAATAATTTTCTTGGGTGGCGAAAGCCAGGGTACCTTTTTGGCTAGGCTTATATAGGCCATAGGGCCAATGGCCTAGTCGTACCTATGAACCTATGAACCTATAATGTCATCTGCAGATGCTAGTAGAACTGGAATTATTAACCCTTCAGATGTCATATACCCTGTCTCCTTCATTTATTAATTTATTTCACATATGATCACATATGATCACATGTGATCACATTCAGAAGTAATGCAAAGAATATACAACTCATTGGATATCCCTGCCTTACACTACTCTTCATATGTACCTCTTGGCTTAACCAGCCATTTACAAATATTTTTACTATTGCTATAAGCTGACATAAATAATTTCCTAACTTTCTAACTTATATTATACTCTTTCATTATTCCCCCATAAGATTTTATATACAACTGTATCAAATGTCTTATTATGATTTTTGCTTCTTCTTTTCTATTCATAGTGTCATACAAAATTGCTCTCACTATCGTTAAAAATGCTTGACAGCCCTTCTACTTATACTAAATACTATCTTCAATAATATTTTCCATTTTATTTTCAAATCTCTTTTGTATTATTTTCATAAAGATCTTATAATCACTATTATTCAATACTGACATTTCTCTGGGCCTTCTCCTCACCTAGAATGGAATTAGGAAGTGCTCATGCAAATGTATTCCACTTGCAACAATGATGAATAGGGGAAGCTCCCCAGTGTCCTAACCAAATGTTCCCTAGTTAGTATGAATATTACCTCGGGTCCTCCCTGAAAAAGGCCAGTAGCCTGGTGGGACTTACCCAGTGAATTAAAGTATAAATAAATAAAAATCAAATAAACATGTACTAAAAATATAGTAACTGGTGATTTGCTTTTCATCTTTTAACATGCAGAGCTGACATGTTATGAATTTCAGATATAATTTTAAATGCATTCCCCGGGATTCATGAAGCTTGCGCCAGGCGCAGGCGTAGCGTAGGCTGTATAACGCTAAATATGACCACCGAGCGATTCAGGTACGATCCAATTCCATGTGCACTACCAGTGTATGCCAGATCTGCGCAGCTCCCGGCGTAGGTATGCAAATCACCCCATGCACAGTACTGCAGCATGCAAATGAAGGTACATAATGATTCATGAAGTGGCGTAGGCATAGCGTAAGCCTACAGAAATGTAAACCAAAAAAAAATGGTTTACATGTTGACAAACAGAACATTGGAGCCTTGGAAGCAGAACAGACTCATGTATTACAAAGTTAACATATGCCAGTGGCTAAATATACAGCCAATGGCATAAGAAAAGATGCACAACACATAAAAAATAACATTTAATGTCATGGCCACAGTAAAGCAAAGTACAACCGTAGGGCATGTGTCCGCAAATGGGAACACAAGGAAAATATATACAAATGTCATAAAATAGCAATGTAACACAAATCATGATTTCATTATAATAGTCAATGGTATGCATGCTACACCACAACCAAGCTGTAACGGTTGCTAAGGGCCTGTGACAATGTTTGGCCTGGTAACTATGAATTAGTAGTCAATGCCATGCAAATGAGGCAAGTAACAGTGAATCGCAAATGTCCCGCCAGCCTAAGGATGTACAATATGGCGCAGTGCTACAACACCGAGGAGTGGTCTGGAGGAATACATGACATCAGCAGTGGGGTGTGCCACTGCAACTGTAAGCACATTGGAGCAATGCAAATCCAGGCTGCCCATTGCAAAGCAAAGCCGCAGGACAGGGGTGTGGATGTAGGTATAGCTTTGCTCAGCTGAGAGCACACATGGTGCCCGAAAGTGCATGTGCACGTGGATGAAAACATGCCCGAAACCCGGTAAGCGGACTCACGCACCACACACCACAGTCCAAAAAGGAAGTTTAGGGGAAGACAATAAGGAAATGCCGCAGTAGGGTAATTGGAGTACAACTGAGCAAATAACACCTATTAACTCACAGTGGGCAATTGACGCCAGCTAACAAGGCTGCTAGCAGCAACCTGCAGAACAGGATAGGGGAGGTGTTGGATTGCAAATAAAAGAGAACTGTAACTGCCGAGCAAAGCAAACCTGCAGTAGATCGGCAATAGAACACATTTTGCAAGACAATCCTGGTTCGGGAAAGTACAAAACAAGAAAGCAGGCTGCTAGATGTATGCCAGATAAGGGGAGGGGAATCGTTAAGAAAGTTTGAGGCAAGGGCAAGAGGTAATCCATGGCAGCTAAATGTAATTCAACACCAAAGGCAGCACAATAGCAGCATCTGTGGTAAAACACAAGATACCCTGCAGCTCCGAATGTACATACACAACCTATGACATCATCAGTGTTCAAAGCACAATAGTATAAAGTGTGAAGGCACCTCACACACACTTGTGTATTCCCAAACACTGCACCATCGGTGTAAACAGACGGGAAACTTTTACAATGTATGTGTGTGTGTGTATGTGTGTGTGTGTGTGTGTGTGTGTGTGTGTGTGTGTGTGTGTGTGTGTGTGTGTGTGTGTGTGTGTGTGTGTGTGTGTGTTTGCATCGTGGGTCTGTTCGTGCTAACTCGGAGGTAGATTATTACAGTAGTTGTGGTCATAGCCGGTCTTAGACATACGGTTACCACCTGTCCCACTTTGTGAGGGACAGGCCCTCTTTGGCCAGTTGTGTCCTGACAACAAATATTAAAAAAGGCAAATGTACCGAGATTGTAGGACATAATGATGCCCCATATATTAAGTAATAGTTGCATTAAATAGTTATTTATGTCTCTCAAATACATAGATTGTACAAGAAACATAATAAGCAACTAAAGTGCTACAAGAATAAGGTTTTATTTAGGGCAAAAGTAAGTTCTATCCTTTGTACTGACAGTGGGTATGTATCGGCCTCTAAACCCTGATGTGTGCCCTGCAAATATCCCACTATGGACATTTGAAAAGGCGGCAACCCAAGCCAAAGAGTTTGAGTCACCAACACAACTGCAATGAGTGTAAATATCTGTGACAGAAATACATGAGACAGCTTTCATGTAGCAACAGTTCAGTACATATCGATGTATTTCGGAGGGATTGAAGGATCAACATCACCTGCATGCTATATAGGAACCAATTAACAATGGTTTAATGAATAAGCCTGCAATAACCATAGTATTAGTCTACTAAATGACAGGTGTTCAATTAGGGAAAGGGCCCCCACACACATATGGAATATGTATAAATGCAGTCCCCACAAACCTTTATCTGCTATGTACACCCACCTACATCTCCCCCACACCCGAAACAATTGCAATACAGACTGTAATAACATTACAAACATGCACTCACTCAATGACATCTACAGAAGTGTTAACATACCTTGTGAGAGAGACACACCTGTAATGGCGCCATGTGAAATCATTGCTGTTGTACAATAGAACAGACGCTGATGTTACAGGTTTTGTTTGAAATATTCTCGTATCAGATGGTTGAGATAACAGCTACACCCACATGTAGAACTATTTACTCTAGCCATCACACACAATCCACGGGGGACATGAATTCAAAGTATCTGTGTCTCTCCATATAGCTGTTGCAATTCATCACAATAAAATACATCCAGACCGTCTCGCTCAAAGGTAGGGCAAAATGACAATGCCCAAGTGGAGTATTCAATTATACCCCACTGTTGCCGTGTAATTGGCTAATGGAGTAGCTGCACAGCTGATGTGCATGTAATAATTTACTCCGGAACACCAATTGGTGGCAAGATACCACATGTTACAGGTATCCATGTATAAAACGATGGCTTGCCATACATTCAAACCATATGCTCATACCATTGAATCGTTTAAAGAGGAAAGGAGTAACACAGATATTATCGTATACTCGGACCACTAAGATGGTATGTAGAACACTCAGTATGTTAGTGTATGTAGTGTCTGTTCTGTATTAATGAAAGTGTACACAATGCAGACAGTGGGAAAAGGTATTATGTAGTGATGTCTGTTGAGCATAGTAACGCTTGTAGAAATTGTGTGTACTGCTGTGGGCCACAAGGTAAACACCTCATACACCACAAGGGATGTTACATAAGGGCTTTAAACATAACAATTCCACTCCAGCCGCTGTCGGTGGTAGGGTTTGTCCAACAAGTACGTGCCATAACGGGATAGTTTATGTTGATATATTGTAACAGTAGGCATATGTTTGGGCGTATAATGAGAATAACATGCCTAAGGTGGTCCTGCTGTGCAATTATGCTTTGCATTATGGGATATGGTTTCAAAAATGTGAAAAGTACAGTATTGTAGGTAGATATGTCAAATATTTTACATAGCATGACTGTTATATTATGCAAACATAAGGTATGTGTATTGGAATGTACAATACACAATAACAGGATACATATGTCTTGTAGTCACCAGACAGTGTAACAGCATGATAGCTATTTGAAATGGAAGAGCTACTCAATTATCCATGCACAAAGGACATGTAATAGCTTCATAGGTTCATAGTTAGGTACTATGCTGTCTGGCCAAGTCCATTTGTAAGCCCTAATACAGTGTTTTCTCTGGCGGCACCTCCCTAGGTTAGTGTCCTGTGCCTGTGAACAGCACAGCCATTTGTTTCCTGCACCTGTGTACAGTACACCCACTGCAGTGATCCCTGGCGTACATGTCTGTTCCCCATCCACCCATCGAGGTATCTCATGAAGAGTGCTAGTGAGGGTCCCTGCCTGATGTACATAGGAATCATGTTCCAAAGCATGGTGAGTGTCCGTTTCAGGAATGTATCCCTCCAGCATGTACTACTCATCGTTGCATTTGGGTACATATCCCAGAGCATGTTGCTCTCAGTGGCTTTTGCTTATGTTGCTTATGTGGAGCATATCCATCAATATTGTTGTGGACATGGGCCTTGTATGTTCAGCAGAGGTCACCTCTGAGTATGCAGTATGCAAATTACTACAGTTGGGGTTTCAGTAGTTGTGCTACATACGTCATCCTTTGGAGGTTAGTAATACTGTTGGTGCATTAATGTTGTGGTATTTAAAGCCATTGCTGTCCTGTAAGGTACACCCCAAATGGGGTGTTGTACCCTTGAACTTGTTTCATAAGTCAGGAGTATAGAAGTACAATGGCAGCCTTTGTTCCGGCTACAAACCCATTACAAATTAGGGTGGCCATGTAGAAGGATATCCACGCCCCCTTGGCAATAAGGTTATCAAAGGAGTGGGTGCTATCTACGTGTGTACTAAAATCCCTTATAATGTCTTATGTATGTAGAGGACTACCACCTATGTGATAGTCACTGGGTGATTGTTGAAATTCAAAGGGGATGTCTATGCACCTTCTGGCATGCTGCTTGAGGCCATGTTACGGACACCAGGTATCCATCACAGTGATATCCGAATGGAGGGTGTGTGTATTAGCTGGTGAATCAATCATGGCCCCTAGTTTGTAGTCATCTGGAAACCTATTCAGGGAAAGTCTTTCTGTGCTAGACTGTACCTCAGGGAAGCATATAACAAACATGAGGGTCCCTATGACCGAGGACTGGGGTATGCCAATTGTAACTGATGTACAGTAGGAACTGTGGTATGCTACCCTCACCGTGTGTGTCCTTTCCGTGAGCCACTTTGCATAACATCTCAAGACGTATGGGTCACTGTGCAGGTGGATGTGTATATTGACAATACCAGAATGGTGAACAGTGTTGAAAGCCAATGAGAGGACAAGGTAGGCTGTGTGGACTTCCTTATTGTCATCTACTACCTTGTTAACTGTCTCAAAGGACTCCACCAGGTGTAGGAGCCATGGTGTGGCCCTAACAAATCCAACCTGGGTGGTATCAAAGGTTTGGAGGCCAACAATGTCTCTGTGAATGACTTCCATGATGATGTTCTCCATAGCCTTGCAGAACAGTCTAGTCAGATGTATAGGGCAATAGTTCCTCTGGTCCATTGTGGCGCCACCTCTGTGGAGTGTGATAACTGTCACTGTGCACCATTCAGGGTCCACAATGCCTGATACAAGGCTATTAGTGAATCTGGTGTCCAAGTGGGGAGCCATGTCATTCTGAGGTTTGTGTAAATCGCAGCCTGGGATGTTGGATGGTCACATGGAGTGTGTGTTCCAGGCTTTAGAGAGAGCAGGTCTGAACTGTGTAGTTGTGACCGCAGGGACTCTGCATTGATCCTGTATAGATGTGGGCCCTTTAGGGTGTGAGAGGGGTGTAAATTTAGCTGCCAGGTTGTTGCCAATATCAGTCGGTTCTGTAATGTTTCTGCCTAACCGTTGTATGTCAGAGCAGATGTGGGTATTGCCATTGAGAGTAGTGACATACCTCCATAATGCTTAGTGGTAGTCCTTTGAATGTGTTGCAGTAATGATTACGTAGCTAGCATTGGAGGATGTAAGAAGGGATCCCAGAATCCTACTGAGGCTGACCAGGGAGCTACCCCACCCAAGGGAGTGTACCCTACTTTGCAACTGTCTCCTTCTGTCGTGCAGTATGTCCATGGCAGTGGACCCCCAGAGTGGCGTCCGTTATGTGGTGGGTACTGTCATGGCTCTGTTTGGGATAGCATGATCCATGCAGTTGTGTAAGTGCTAATGAAGTGCAGTTGGGAATGTTTCTGTGTTTGTAACTATATTGTCCATCTGCACGGGTGTCATGGCATTTACTACTTCTGTCATACAAAGCGTGAAGTTGGCTTTGTAGAAATATTGTACTGTGTTTTCCATGAAGGGTGTGGTGCTGGGATGTGGATAACAAGGGTGATTAGCATACGTTCGGAACTGACCAACGAGGGGATAACCCCAGGTGTGTAACACCAGTCACACATGTTGGTAATGTCCAGGTCTAGGATATTGTTGGCCTTGGTGGTGGTGTGTATAGGTTGATCCAGCCGAATGGAGTTTATTAATCCATGAAAGTGTTGGCCTAATGTGTCGGTACATGAGTAGGTATCACAGTTAGGTGTGGGGTAGTGTCAGTGTCAGATCAGTAGCTCCTGTTTGAACCCTACTTTGAACCCTACTTTCCAGTACACCAAGAAATGAGGGCCATTAACCGTGGGGTATGGTGTGGAATCCGTAGCAAGCTACAATTTGTATAGCAGTTCTGGCCACAGTTATTTGCACTTGGATTGCCTCTGATGCATCGTGCTAAGCAACCAGCATGGAGGTGTGTACATCCCTGTGAAATATGGACAAACCTCCACCATGGGTGGTTACATGACTAAAAGGTGTGGTCTGTGTAATAGCCTGTCAGTGCAGGGGTGCTCTCCAGAGTCTAGAAGCAGGTCACAGTCACTGCAGAGACATCAAAGTGGTCCATTATAAGGAGTGCCTCGGATGAGTGCATTTGAGATGAAGATGTCAAGCACTGAGTAACAATACCCTCAGGTTTTGCTTGCCTGTACCTGTTCTGGTGGTGAATATGTTTCTGAAATGTGTCTAAAACAGTCAGTATAGGAGCAGCAAGAGCCTTAGATGTTACCCATAATCCCAGGGCTGACAGGTGCAGGCCATCTGTGCCAAAGCATTGTGATTTATTGACCATGTCATTCAAAGCAGACATATACTGGATACCCTTGGAATGACACCAGAAGCATAGGCAACTGTTGAAGTGAATAATTCAGTTGTTCTACTATGTCATCAGTCTGGACTAATGCAGAATGCTTCTCAGGGCTTGGGCGATACCTGCCTGGGCTACAAGATCGGAGAGTTATTGCATGTCCCTGTACATGTAGTCCAGGAAGTTACATCTCAGGGCATTCACACTAACGTGGAGAATGACAGTCATATTGTACATGTTGAGGAGTGACCTGAGTGCATAGGATATTTTGTGGATCCTGTTACCCAACAGCCAGATGACAGTGACTATCGCCTTGTATGGCCTGCTGAGTGGGACATGTGTGACTGCCTACAGAGTCACCTATGACTAGTGTGTTGGGTATGTTACAACACCCTACTGGCTGTAGTTGACAGGCACACATGAGTCTGTGGGCTATAAGTAATTGGTGTTGTGTTTGGTGATGGGGGCTGCCTCTGTTGCCTACATAGAGTAAAATGGAGAGGCTCCGCAAATGTTGTACTCTTACTATGTGTGGCCTGTGGTGGTGGAGATCTACTGAGACTATGTGATGAGTGGGGTGTGCTGCAAATGTTTAACATCCCCATATGATTGTCAGGGCAAGTCTGGGTTGGAGAGAGCATTACCTCCAGCATGGCTACATATGTGCATCTCCCACAGGCTGTAGTGTCGTATGTTAGGAGGTGAGCATTGACTGTGTACATGAGACGATTGCTATATTGCCTCATGTTGCCCACATTCATCATATAAACAGGCAATAACACTGGTAATTGACATTTGGACATGCCTGTCTAGTCAACCATTACTCACAAGATATGTGAGGTAAGTGTGTACAACAGCTGTTGTACTGTAAACATGCTGGAAATGTAAGGACAAACAGTGTTTACCTGTAGGAAATGAGTAGGATTGAGTGATATAGTAATTAGTAGCTCATGAAGTGTGTACATGTTCTGAACAAGTGCTGAGCATGAATAAGCAATACAGATAGGGTGTTTGTTGGATAATATAAACTCACTGCCCCCACCAATAGGTACACAATCACATATCCATGAACATGAAAGAGCCGCTGTAACCATAACTATGATGGTACAAGGTACACTCCGGCTGCATGTGACCTGTTCAAATCCCTGGTCGTATAATACACATATGGCAAAACAGTTTGCTCTACACATATACTGCCATGTAAAACATAGGTTCATGGCAGTCTGTGAAAATACGGAATGGATCACACTAACAGTTATCACAACCCACAAAGTGGAGACGCCACTCATAATGGAAGGCACAGCACTATTACCCTGCAGAGTATAGTCTGAAAGCCTATGAACCTTAATCAACGTAGATGTTGTTAGCAGTACAGCTGTAGATGACAGTACTGATGAATTCACACTGCATAGCATACCTGTGATAGGTCAGAGGACATCATCACCCATACTGTGTTCCACCTACACTCAGTATACTAGATGTACCTTCGTATGTCACAGGAGTGTTCTACCAGTGGCCTGTTCACAGAAGCAACACTACAAAAGGTGTCTGAGTGACATGTACATATCACACCAGTGGCAGCTACAGTAAAACAGGGTTAATGTTTTGTACTCCCCTGTCATTGTAGCCCATACTACACAGACAAATGGGAGGCATCTGCATATGTGAGAATGTGAATGGCCATGACCTAGGAGCAATAGCTGACTCAGTGTTGTGGGCAACATACAGCATGGGCTTTGTGGGTGAGGTGCGTGACATATGTGCACTATCTGACAGCTGCTTATTGCATTGTCACCGCTATGTTAATAACCCTGTACCCATTAACTACCACCTCGGCAGCGGTCAACATTATGGACACTGTGTGTAAGGGATAGTGCTGTGCAGTTTACCTCCCTGAGCTAGTGACATCACGAGGCCTATTAGATAGTCATAAGAGGCAACGCAAGTCATGACAGGATGCCATCCATGAGCATGGAGATCACTGGACAGCCATACTCAGCACTCACGTGGCCAATATCGGATCACATATCACCTTTAAGGGGTATTGGCCATGCTTGGATGGGTGACACAAGCCTTCACAATCCTCATCTCCACTATGCAGCATGCTGCCTACCCTGCATAAAGACATGTGCAACACTGTGATGTTGGACATGCTACACGTACATATCCTGATCTGAAAGACATACGTCATGAACAGCCACCTTCCTAGTACAAGGGCCGCCACATGCTGGACAGATCCCTGTGCCATACATGTGTCATACTCCTGCCATACCATGCAACCCTGTCCAGTAAAGCTGCACATGTCATCTCTGTCATACATGGTGCGATGACCACATGGTAGATGTATCAGTGACTGTCTGAATCAGTAATGTGGCACTGATTCACCTGTTGGTGGGAACATGGCTGTCAAATACAGCTAGAAAACCTGACATCCTATGCCCATACATAGCCCAGGGCATACACACTACTACATGATCTTGGCCGTACATGTTATAGTTGATAACGATCCCTGCGAGTACCATCCAGCTAGCCATTGTCCCATGTGCATCACATGTGCAACACAGGCAATGTGTGGCAGGATATTGAACTGTTGTACAGTGCCATGTAGATGTATATGGCAAAACACATGCATGTAAAGTTTTCCGTGTGCATGTCTGCATTGTCACTGCCCATGTCCATGAAGGCAGTGTATGTGATGATATGTGACATATACACAGCATCAAGGTCAACAGCATTAATGTGCACACATCCAGGCATGTACTGATAGGTAAGAACACCAGTGCAGGCAAACAGACATGCCCACATCAAGACAGCATTCACATGGAGTATGAGCTATGTAATAAGGTGACACGTATATGGTGATAATATCCAATCCCCATCGGGTGTTACAAGTGTGTGAAACAAACATGTCAGAGGTGTGAGTGTCATGACAATTTGCAAAGACAACTGTTCATAAGTACTAAATGTAATACACATGAATGTGCATCTGTAGCTCTGTGCATCTCTGAGATGCTGTGACCTGTCTCCATCATTATGTCTTACCGATAATGTCTTGATCGTGACTGCCGACATATAGCCGCTTGGAGGATGATGCCCTCATACCATACCTCCATGATAACTATGAGGTACTGTTCAGCCATGTGCCACAGCATGCCCAGCAGCATGATGACCTGTGGCAGGAACTTCGCAGGAGGGTTAATGATGTGGGTGGCCATAACTGCACCTACCAGCAGGTGCACAGACACTGCATGGACCTGATCCGACATGCGAAACAGCATGCCAATGCAATTACCAGGGAACAAGGTAGAACATTTGGTGGGCCACCAACCCAGCCCCCACTCACACCTATCGAGGAGCTACTGGCCAACCTGGGGATCCCATCAGAACAGCATCCACAAACTCTAGCTGCCATCGTGGAGGTGGGTGTCTCCCAACCACAGTGCCTGGAGTTGCCTGGTAAGTCACTACTGCACATATAAATATTATATCCCATTTAGTCGCATGTATCACTGTACACTATGTAATGTAACATCACATGCAAGGTATGTTTACACACATGCCGTATACTATAGTATGCTACCCTGTGTATGCACACATGTGCATACTCCATAGTATATGCTATTGTACTGGCGAATGTGTTAACATGCAAATTGCACCCTGTAGCTGTCATACAGTCATGGATAATGATCAAACTGCTGTGTCACCCCTATACAGGTACCTCTGGTGTGCCGCAGAGACAGCAGTCTGTTGCAGGTGAGACAGTTATCAGTATCAGGCATGCGAATGCACATATCTATTCGCCATGTGGCCAGTTAACACATGTACACATAATGTATGTTCCAGTCACGATATACAGGTCACAGCTTTCATCAATCACACTGGCTGCCCATGTGCAATATATACAAACCAAATGAAACAACAACATGAAACCACAGTAACTGTCATTGCTAGATGTGTGGACAACTGTCCATACAATGGTGGAGGCATTGTTCAATGTAGGAATATGTACTATACATCAGAACAACACATGTGGGGTACGCAAACAGTACTACACAGTGAGCTGGGATATGGGCAGCCCACATGATTCACCATTGTAGAATGTGCCCCTGCAATGAGTGCAGACATTGTGATGTGCCAGCTGACATGTCCCAGATATGTAGTGGTCCTGCTGCAACATTGTCACACTATCCCATAAAACATACCACACATACCAAACATACAACTCTTTGTCTGTATAACCCTGGGGACATTGGAGTATCTGACATCTATGGGTGTATGTCATATTGGACAACACAGACATGTGAAATAGATGGCCATCACACACATCTGGCCAACACATGTTCACACATGGCCATGGAGGATGGCCAGAGACATGCAGTAACACACAGTAGATGTGATGTGTATGTGTGTACACCATGTTGCACATTGTCTACACATGATCCAACTATAGCCTTTGTTGAATGGTTATATAATAGATGTGGAACACTGGACATCCTAACAGTCTGTGCACAACTTGTGGAGGTGTCACTTATTTCGACCACATACGATGTGTTGCACATCATGACAGTGTCACAGCATGAAAGTAGTCACCTGTACAGCTTCCACATACATACACAGACACCACATCAGGCCAGAGATACCGTACATTTCCCTTGCTGCTGTTGGACATCACTGTCAGCCATGCACCTCGCGTGTGTGGTACATAAATATCATGTGGAACATGGTGTATTGACCAGTCTGCCATGTGTGGACACGGCTAACAGGCAGCTAAGAAATGTTAGCAGTTGTGCAGGGGTGTCATCGGTATGCCTTCCAGTGACCTGTCACACATGCCACAGCATGGTTTAGTGTGTATACACCTTAGCGACGTAGGTCACAATCCACAGTATGTATGTATTGTGTATGCACGTAGTCATGGCTATGCACTGTATGTGCATCCTATGGCATACACATCTGCTAATCATGCACCCCTTTTTGACCCAAAAAAGGGGGGGAAATTTTTAAAGGGGCCTGCCCTAAAAAAGTGTTGTGGGCAACATACAGCATGGGCTTTGTGGGTGAGGTGCGTGACATATGTGCACTATCTGACAGCTGCTTATTGCATTGTCACCGCTATGTTAATAACGCTGTACCCATTAACTACCACCTCGGCAGCAGCGGTCAACATTTTGGACACTGTGTGTAAGGGATAGTGCTGTGCAGTTTACCTCCCTGAGCTAGTGACATCACGAGGCCTATTAGATAGTCATAAGAGGCAACGTGAAGTCATGACAGGATGCCATCCATGAGCATTTTTGGGAGATCACTGGACAGCCATACTCAGCACTCACGTGGCCAATATCGGATCACATATCACCTTTAAGGGTATTGGCCATGCTTGGATGGGTGACACCAGCCTTCACAATCGTTATATCCACTATGCAGCATGCTGCCTACCTGCATAAAGACATGTGCAACACTGTGATGTTGGACATGCTACACGCATATCCTGATCTGAAAGACATACGCCATGAACAGCCACCTTCCTAGTATAAGGGTCGCCACATGCTGGACAGATCCCTGTGCCATACATGTCATACTCCTGCCATACCATGCAACCCTGTCCAGTAAAGCTGCACATGTCATCTCTGTCATACATGGTGCGATGACCACATGGTAGATGTATCAGTGACTGTCTGAATCAGTAATGTGGCACTGATTCACCTGTTGGTGGGAACATGGCTGTCAAATACAGCTAGAAAACCCTGACATCCTATGCCCATACATAGCCCAGGGCATACACACTACTACATGATCTTGGCCACATGTTATAGTTGATAACGATCCCCGCGAGTACCATCCAGCTAGCCATTGTCCCATGTGTATCACATGTGCAACACAGGCAATGTGGCAGGATATTGAACTGTTGTACAGTGCCATGTAGATGTATATGGCAAAACACATGCATGTAAGTTTTCCGTGCGCATGTCTGCATTGTCACTGCCCATGTCCATGAAGGCAGTGTATGTGATGATATGTGACATATACACAGCATCAAGGTCAACAGCATTAATGTGCACACATCCAGGCATGTACTGATAGGTAAGAACACCAGTGCAGGCAAACAGACATGCCCACATCAAGACAGCATTCACATGGAGTATGAGCTATGTAATAAGGTGACACGTATATGGTGATAATATCCAATCCCCATCGGGTGTTACAAGTGTGTGAAACAAACATGTCAGAGGTGTGAGTGTCATGACAATTTGCAAAGACAACTGTTCATAAGTACTAAATGTAATACACATGAATGTGCATCTGTAGCTCTGTGCATCTCTGAGATGCTGTGACCTGTCTCCATCATTATGTTCACCGAGTAATGTCTTGATCGTGACTGCCGACATATAGCCGCTTGGAGGATGATGCCCTCATACCATACCTCCATGATAACTATGAGGTACTGTTCAGCCATGTGCCACAGCATGCCCAGCAGCATGATGACCTGTGGCAGGAACTTCGCAGGAGGGTTAATGATGTGGGTGGCCATAACTGCACCTACCAGCAGGTGCACAGACACTGCATGGACCTGATCCGACATGCGAAACAGCATGCCAATGCAATTACCAGGGAACACAGAACATTTGGTGGGCCACCAACCCAGCCCCCACTCACACCTATCGAGGAGCTACTGGCCAACCTGGGGATCCCATCAGAACAGCATCCACAAACTCTAGCTGCCATCGTGGAGGTGGGTGTCTCCCAACCACAGTGCCTGGAGTTGCCTGGTAAGTCACTACTGCACATATAAATATTATATCCCATTTAGTCGCATGTATCACTGTACACTATGTAATGTAACATCACATGCAAGGTATGTTTACACACATGCCGTATATAGTATGTTACCCTGTGTATGCAATAACATGTGCATACTCCATAGTATATGCTATTGTACTGGCGAATGTGTTAACATGCAAATTGCACCCTGTAGCTGTCATACAGTCATGGATAATGATCAAACTGCTGTGTCACCCTATACAGGTACCTCTGGTGTGCCGCAGAGACAGCAGTCTGTTGCGGTGAGACAGTTATCAGTATCAGGCATGCGAATGCACATATCTATTCGCCACGTGGCCAGTTAACACATGTACACATAATGTATGTTCCAGTCACGCTATACAGGTCACAGCTTTCATCAATCACACTGGCTGCCCATGCAATATATACAAACCAAATGAAACAACAACATGAAACCACAGTAACTGTCATTGCTAGATGTGTGGACAACTGTCCATACAATGGTGGAGGCATTGTTCAATGGTAGGAATATGTACTATACATCAGAACAACACATGGGTACGCAAACAGTACTACACAGTGAGCTGGGATATGGGCAGCCCACATGATTCACCATTGTAGAATGTGCCCCTGCAATGAGTGCAGACATTGTGATGTGCCAGCTGACATGTCCCAGATATGTAGTGGTCCTGCTGCAACATTGTCACACTATCCCATAAAACATACCACACATACCAAACATACAACTTTGTCTGTATAACCCTGGGGACATTGAGTATCTGACATCTATGGGTGTATGTCATATGGGACAACACAGACATGTGAAATAGATGGCCATCACACACATCTGGCCAACACATGTTCACACATGGCCATGGAGGATGTCCAGAGACATGCAGTAACACACAGTAGATGTGATGTGTATGTGTGTACACCATGTTGCACATTGTCTACACATGATCCAACTATAGCCTTTGTTGAATGGTTATATAGTAGATGTGGAACACTGGACATCCTAACAGTCTGTGCACAGCTTGTGGAGGTGTCACTTATTTCGACCACATACGATGTGTTGCACATCATGACAGTGTCACAGCATGAAAGTAGTCACCTGTACAGCTTCCACATACATACACAGACACCACATCAGGCCAGAGATACCGTACATTTCCCTTGCTGCTGTTGGACATCACTGTCAGCCATGCACCTCAAGGTGTGGTACATAAATATCATGTGGAACATGGTGTATTGACCAGTCTGCCATGTGTGGACACGGCTAACAGGCAGCTAAGAAATGTTAGCAGTTGTGCAGGGGTGTCATCGGTATGCCTTCCAGTGACCTGTCACACATGCCACAGCATGGTTTAGTGTGTATACACCTTAGCGACGTAGGTCACAATCCACAGTATGTATGTATTGTGTATGCACGTAGTCATGGCTATGCACTGTATGTGTATTCCACACTGTATAGCAATAGAGATGCCTCATGATTCCATGCAATGGCACTGTGTCTGTACTTCATACTGTATAGCAATATAGATGCCACATACCACCCTCAATGGTCATACACATCTGCTAAAAGTGCATTCTATCTGTAGGGCATACAGACAACACTGCAATGTGACACCATTACACTGCTGTACATGTGTCAGGACAACATTGTGTCAAACATGTATGCATGTCACTGCACACATCAGCAGATTACATGTCATACTGCATGTTAAGGTCAAGGACATATGCCTCACATCAGCCATGTGTACTGTTAACCTGTGCTGGTCCACATGGTCCACATTACAGGGATGCATGCTTACTACCATAATTGTGTGAAATGAATGGCTTCTGCTATGACACATGCTTGCTGTTGTGTGCAACCCAGGGATGTAATCTAACTAACACTGTTAATGTCTGAGCTGCATGCCGTCTGCTGTATCACATGCATGCTGCATGCCTTCTGTCATATCACATGCATAGTTGTCTGTGTGTGTCTGTGTGTGTCTGTGTGCGTCTGTGTGTGTGTGTGTGTGTGTGTGTGTGTGTGTCTGTGTGTGTGTGTGTGTGTGTGTCTGTGTGTGTGTGTCTCTATTGTAATGTAGAGTCTTTGTTTGCCTTCACAGGTGATGTAGGTGTGTTGCCCTCCTGCAGTCCATCTGATGTTAGTGTCCCCACAGACTCTAGCAGTGATGAACATGTGCTTGAGGTACAGGCAGGGTTGTCAGGGGCAGAATCTGTGCCTTTGGTTGCCATCCCACCTATATCCCCCTCTTCCCCTGCACACTGTTCTCATGCCAACACATACCCCATCACCAGTGGCCATAGAGGAAGGACAGTTACCGTGTGTTAGCTTGGAACAGGAACGTGTGGTGGCTATGGAAGGTGTGTCATCACACCATGGTGTCAGTGAAATGACTGCAGATGTACCACACAGGCATATGGCCAGTGCTGCTCGTAGGAGGACCCCTCGTCGACATGCACCTGCACGACAGAGCACAGCAGCTGGTGCCACCAGACACATGTTTCAGACTGCAATGGCGGCACAGGCATGTGCTGAATGGCAGAACAGAGAAGGGCAGAGGCTTCAGAGGGCTGCTATCCGTTCTTTAAATGAAAACATCCAGGCATTGGCAAATGCTCAACAGCAGATTGCTGACGTTTTGGACAGGCGATTGGGTGACATGGTTGGAATCCTTAACTGTGGCATGGCAATCCATGAACATGAGCTGTCTGTGCTGGAACATCTGGTAGGAGTGAGGCATAGGCCACATGGACATAGGCCAGCTACAGCACCTGGTGCAGGTCTACGCGAATGAGCTACCTCACATGCCTGCTCCCATAGTGCTGGTAGCAGCAGCAGTTCAGCTGGTGCTGCGCTGTCCACACCAGGACACAGCAGGCCACATGGACATGGCCCTGGACGGTCCCAGCAGGGACACTGTTCCAGTGGACATGTGTCAACGGACAGTACCCATTCTGTATCTCTGTCTGGTAGTGCCCGTGCAACCCCTGGCAGGCACAGGCCACATGGCCATGGCCGGACACAGTGACCTGTACATCCTGGTCTGTACAATCTGGAGCTGTCAATAATACCCCTGTGTAGGCCGGGTACATGGCAGAACTGTGTGCACACATACACGCACACACCAGTAACATCTGTAGGGCACCAACACACACATGCATAACAACCACACATGTTCATGTAGATCACAGGCCCTAACCCACACACATGATGTCATCCACAAGTGCAGCCTAGGCCCCTGGCAAACATTATCACCCTGTGCATATGATGATGCCTGTGCCACATTCCTGTCATCCACACTATCGGTGCAGGGACATGCTCATATGGTCTGATGCTCAGGGTGAACAGAATAGTGAGATAGGTGTATATTACAATTGTTGTGTACTGTTGGCCCGCAGCAGACATACCATGTAGTACAGGATTAGACTGCATTGTTTTATGTTCACAGTATGTGTCTTGGTAACAACAGTCACAGCATGTTGGTAATGATGCCCTGTGTCCCTCCTGAAGGTCTAATTGCATGTGCCATTAAGTACCAGTGTTTCCAGTTTCACCTGTGTAAATGTGGAGTACTCACAGGCATGAATGGCAATACCAGCATGCTATATGTAGCCTCAACCTCACTGTTAGAAAAGCTGACATTCCATAGATCTGTACACATCTACTGATCCAGGAGCATGCATCCTCACTCCATGCACCAGACAGCCATACATACATACACATACACACACTGGAGTCCACACATGTCATGCACATACAGATAGCTAACGTGTGTGATACACACACCACCCCTGCCTATGTCTTGCTGTCTACACTGCAGTATGTACAGATCTCTACAACAGTGTACAGGGGTGTGTAACAATTGGGATGTATTCCCCACCATACGTGGTATATATAGTCACACAAGCAAACACACATGGCAGTACTGTGAATCAAACACCTGCTATCTTCTGATTGCTCGCATTACAATGTGTACCGACGCTACCTTCGGCAAGTGTGCTGCTATATGCACACTGGAGGACTTAAGTGTTACAGGTGTCAACTGCTTTACAGTCGGTGACACCCTGACCGCTGTGTAGGTTGTATATCTTCACCTTCAGTTACTGGAAACATAGCTTACTGTTTGCACATGTTATGGTAGGATGGCTTGTGACACACCTATGAGCTGTCTTCAGCAAGCATCCATCCGAAAATGTGGCCCACCACTTTATGTACACACATCCATCCATACCTGATTTACATCTTACCGTATTGTCAGTATTTCACCATATACAGGTGTCAATGATGGGACTGCATTGCAACTGCACGTTGTAGTAGGACACAGATAAACTGCAAACATCAGCTACTGCTCATGCATGGTAGCTGAATGCACACCACTACATGTACATGTGTATAGGTCCTACATTCCTGTCATGTAGCCATGTTTGTAAGCATTGCAATTGGTGAACATGTGTGACATACATGACACGTGGACTGTTGTAAGCTATGATAGTTGTCATGGGTAACCAGTACAGAGGGAATGTTAACTCAGTCAACATTGCTACCTTATGTACTGTTAGCATTGAACAGCCATGGACCTACCTTCCATGTGCATGCGTGTAATCACTGTAGCCACGTGTCTGCACGAAGGACAGTACTAGCTATGCTATCTACATATGTATTGTGTGTGTGTGTGTGTGGGGGGGGGGCATGTACAGATCCACCGCGGTTACATGTATGTCACATCCAAACATGGGTGTGTTGCCTGGTGTACAGCAACAGTTATCTGTTACTGATGTATAAGACTCAGGGGCCCTGTTATGTGTACAGCCAACCTAGTTATGAATAGTGGTATCAGTGCATTGCATAACACATGATGGAACCATGTCAGTACATGGGTAGTCTGCACAGTTGCTGTAGAGCTAGGTACAGTCCACTGGTCATAAGTAACATGGTATTTTATGTCTCTCAACCTTTATGGTTTATTATGTTTTTTCATGGTTTATTTAGCTTTTATTGCATGCCTTTATATTTCCACTTGTTCACATATATATAACATATATTTTTATATATATTTTTATATATTTTTTACATATTTTACATTTCTACATTGTCTTCCACTCACTTTTATCTAACATGTCTATCCATTTGCTTTTAGTCCCTCAAATTATACCTGAATTATTTAACATTCATTTTTTGAAATAAAATAACCTATATTGCAGCACAGTTAACAAAGGTACATATAGAAATATATTTGAAGGTTTGAAGAATTTAAAATAAAATATATTGTATTACATATTTGATAATATATACATTATAAAATATAATACAATATATAAGTAATGCAGTATTAATACAATATTTTATATATACATATACTTTTTTAGTATTTATATGCATAGCAGCACATTAATAAGAGGATTCAAGAAGAGAAATAGAAATACACCAAAGGGTTAAATTTGGTCCGGACAAGTCAGTTAATTATTTTTGTTTATATGTTTATTGAATGAGTGATTCAATTTGTTAATTATTGAATAATTACTGCAATTTAGAATGGTATAAAATCGTGAGGCACTGTATACCAAGTATTCTGATGAAATCTGCTTAGGGCAGATGAAAGCGCTCAATCTGGTGGATTTAAAGGTGTAATAAAGACTATCGGTTTGTTTGAACGGAGTCCGTATTTGTTTTTGGCATAAGTAACATGGTGTTGTACTTATGTATGGATGTGTGTTGCTGGTCCAAGGACACGGTAATGTGTGAGGGCTACATACTACAGTGCGGCATTTACCACTGTGATCTGCACCTGACACATCTGTGATGGCTTTTGAGAGTGTACTGGTTAGTACATGTGAGTGGCCTTGATATACATGGGGACACTAACACCTGGAGCGGTCCGTAATGGTCTTATGGCCCACATGTCTGTATCTGTGGTATACAGTGGTAGTGCTATTGTGCACAACTGAGCCTTATGCCAGGTGTTCCTCACTGCACAAATGTCAGTATTCCCCATTGTTGGATCTAGATTGGCAGCTATGATTACGAACGCTACATATTTAGCACTGTTTAGCATACACATACAATGCAGTTGTCCTCTAGGTGTCAGGGTGTTTACCTGTTCTCAAGTTCTTTGTCTATGTATGGTACTACATGTGCAAAGTACTCACTCCTGCCAGGACAACACTATGGGTGGTATTAGTGTACCAGGTTTAGATTGGTACAGCTGAGGTGATTGGTACAGCTAAGGTGATGGACAGCAGCAGACGTTGTGTAAAAGACCAGTGTCAGACATATGTCATACAGCATTCATGCTAACAATGATGACTATCGACACACTGTGCTCTTCCCTGTTTAGAATCTGTGTGCATACAAGACAGCCCTTCGCTACTAAGTGTGTGAGCATGCCCAGTACGCCGTTGTGTAGATGGACACATAGTGTATTCCAGACTGACGTGTGCTACTAAGTGTGTGAGCATGCCCAGTGAAACCTTGTGTCCATTTTGTGCCTCTGTGTATGGGCATGACCATTGTTATCCTGTATAGCGATAGTGGTCATCCAAGCATCAGATGGCCATACCCCACTTCAGGATGGATTCCTAAATTTTACACACTGGTTCACAGGTATGTACACCATAACTACCAGCATCCATGTCGATGTCTGCATTCCTAGAAGGTCACATTGACTATCTTGAAAAGGTGTACTGTCAGTGGTGCATCTCATATCTGTGTAGTGTTCTAAAAGTGCTCCGTAGATAGCCAGTTGTCCTGCTCACACCACTGCTGTGTGTTCGTCTCCGTCTGCCTTGGGACACTAATATGCTTTTAGACTGATCACACTCCATACAATCCCTATCGGTGTCTTTGCCTTTGCTGATAATGTCACCTACCTAGAAATATGCCCCTGGGAGTGTTGTGATCCAGTAATCTCGGCAGCGCATTCTGTAATAGCGTAATACTGTAGTGTGATAAGGTAGTCAGGTCTATGTTCTAATCCCAGCCCTGCCGTGTGTGTTTGTATCCAGCTGCCTGGGGACAGAGTAATGTTTTTAGACAGCTCACTCTCCGTACACTCCCTATTGACATCTTTGCCTTTGCTGATGATGTTACCCACCTAGAAGTATGCCTCTGGGAGTGATGTGATCTAGTAATCTCGGTAGCGCGTTCTGTAATCGCGTAATGCTGTAGTGTGATAAGGTAGTCAGGTCTATGTTCTAATCCCAGCCCTGCCGTGTGTGTGTGTTTCTAGCTGCCTGGGGACAGAATAATGTTTCTAGACAGCTCACTCTCCATACACTTCCTATCAGCGTCTTTGTCTTTGCTGATGATGTCACCCACCTAGAAGTATGCCTCTGGGAATGCTGTGCTCCAGTAATCTTGGTAGCGCGTTCTGTAACTGCATAATGCTGTAGTGTGATAAAATAGTCAGGTCTTTGTTCTAATCCCAGCCCTGCCGTTGTGTGTGTGTTTCTAGCTGCCTTGGGGACAGAGTAAGGTTTTTAGACAGCTCACTCTCCGTACACTCCCTAACAGCGTCTTTGCCTTTGCTGATGATGTCACCCACCTAGAGGTATGCCTCTGGGAGTGCTGTGCTCCAGTAATCTCGGTAGCGCATTCTGTAACTGTGTAATGCAGTAGTGTGATACGGAAGTCAGGACTATGTTCTAATCCCAGCCTTGCTGTGTGTGTGTCTGTTTCCAGCTTCCTGGAGACAGAGTAATGTTTTTAGACAACTCACTCTCTGTACACTCCCTATCGTTGTCTTTGCCTTTGCTGATGATGTCATCCACCTAGAAGTATGCCTCTGGGAGTACTGTGATCCAGTAATCTCGGTAGCACGTTCTGTTACTGCATAATGCTGTAGTGTGATAGAATAGGCAAGTAAGTGCTCGATTCCAAGGCATGACAGGTGTGTGTGTTTGACAGTCATACCCTATGTGTTGGTATCTGTGGGTGGCTAGCTTCAGGATGTGTTGAGTGTGTTTTGTTGCTTTCCTATATAGTGTCCACAGATCTCATAATCGGCCAAGACACTGGGTTGTCAACACATACATTCGCCAATAGGTCTGGTGAGTAAATGTCAGCAGCCCTACTCTTACCCTTAATACAGACTGACCCGTGGACGCAACGAAACACACTTGCCTTGATAGTAACACCACTACATAATGCAGGTGGCACATGTGGTTTCCTTTTCATTCTTGTCTAATGCTTTGGTGTCATGTGGTCTGCTGTTGTGATATAAATGCAATATCTACGTATGTGTGTGTATATGTATATGTGTGTGTATGTATGTATGTATGTATATATATATATATATATATATATATATATATATATATATATATATATATATATATGTATATATATAATATATATGATATATTTAGATATAGATAGATAGACATAGATATATACATATATGTATGTGGACATTAGCACTATTGAATGTTTGTGCTGGATGATCTGTCCGTGATCACCTCGGATGTATGTATATCTGCCATGGCGTAGTGGTAAAGCACATCGTCTGTGGTGTGCAGGGTCCCTGGTTCTAGTTGTGTAGACACTGGTTATTTTGTTGCTGGGAAGACCAAGGGACATCGAATACGGTGATAGTAAGGCACCTTTAACCAGTTGTGTATGGATTTGAGCGACAGTAAGCAGTGGTTATTAATTTGCAGGGTTGGTATGGGTCATATAACTATGCATTAGAAGACTATACTATACAGATGAGGTTGACAATAGTGAATCCTGTTTATCCCTAGGGTGTGATGCAGATCCCAGGAGTGTATGTGTGTAGATAGCCAGGTGCAGGGTTTGAATATAGATGAAAGCATGGGAGGGGGTCAGGCATACTGTACGTACATTGGAGATCTGTGCCTCGGGATTGCTTCTGCCTTAGCACACCTAAGCTAGGGGTGTGTCTATACCTGCCTGGTGACATTGGGAGGGGCAAAAACAGTGGTGGAGTAGTCAAGGTGAACAGGCTGCCCAAACAGGTGATGATCAGCACAATCAGCAGATTACATGGTCAGCCCGCACCAGAACACTACGGTAATGTGAGCAAGCACCATACACACAGGTTTCTTTCACACTCTACACCACCGGTGTATACATGTGGGGACATTTCACAACACAGTCCAACCAAATGAGAAGGGCTGCAGCAGGCAACATAGACCAACATGTGCAGGAGGCTGAGGATGGTGAGGATGTGTATGCTGATGAACAACCCTTAGTGGGGTGACATAAGACTTTACAGACCCAGGGTGACTTACCAGGGGCTGCATGAGCTGGGGATAGTGGAGTGCTATGGGGTGGACAGAGACCTCCTACAGCGGCTTGTTGACCTGTGCTGGCCACACCTGACACATCGAACAGGCCAAGAGAAATCCATCACAGTGGATACCACGGTATGTGTTGGCCGAGGTATACTAGCCACAGGTACCTCCCAAAGCACAACTGGGGATATCATGGGAATCTCACAGGCATCTGCATCCAGAGTATTGCACCAGTTCACAGACGCCATGTCAACACATGCTAGTGAGCACGTACATGTCCTCAACACACGTGATTTGTAGACCAGCAATATGCATCTCTTCCACTACATGGCTGACTACCCTAGGGTACTGGGTGCTATAGCCTGCATGCACATATGCATCAAAGCACCACCCGGTGAGCAGGATAGGGCCTACATTAACTGCAGGGGCATACCCTCCAACAGCTAGGCCATAATGCGATGGCCATGGCATTAAACTGAATGTGTGTGCTGTCTGCCCTGGAAGCTATGACAATTCCGATATATGGCATCTGATGCAGCTGTACCACACCTTTGCTAATATGGACATCCCCTACAGTCTCCTAGTGGGGGATGCTGGGTAACCACTGGAGTCGGGGCTGATGACACCCATCAGCAATGCACACACCTGAATAATCACACCATAATGCGACAGATGCACAGGCAAAACATATAAGTGAGCATGTGTTTGGGATGCTCAGGTCATGGTTCTGGTATCTGGACACATCCGGTGGAGCCCTGCAATATTCACTAGCTAAATGCACATAAATTGTTATGGTATTTGCTATGCTACACAATCTGATCCTGCAGTAACAGTTGCAGCAGGAACAGCATGGGGCAGGGCCAAAAAGCCCACCACCAATGCCAAGGCCTGTGCAGGTCAGTACAGTACAGTCAGTACTTGGTTCATTATTATTTAGTTCTTTTGAACATGTGGTTATCACCCCTCCAAACATATATATACTAGTGGTATATATTTTCTGCTTTGTAATACTATGATATGCATTCATAAATATTGACTATGGTATTGGTCTATTACCTTGTAATATGTATGTTCATATGATGGCTTACTTCCAGAGCTTTGATTTTTATCTTTAAAAATATGACTTAATATCCACACCTCTGGCATTTTTATGTCACTGGTCATATGCTTTCATCAAGAAGGAATATGCACTTTGATACTCCAGCCACTGAGTGGTGCTGTAATACTTCTTCCAGGTAATTAGAGACTAGTATAAATGCAGGCTGCTACATTTCATTCAGAAAAACTTTATTGTATTCATTGATAAAGGCTGAATAGCCGAAACCGGTCTGGATTTGGAGGAATTATAAATAAATAATCATTATTTCTTCATTACTGCATCTTCACTATCATTTTTGCTGGTCGTTGGTGGTTTACATTGGAGGAGGAACTACCTGAGCTGGGCCCAGTAGGCGAAAGGGCCGTGCACAGTATGACCTACCCTTGGCAAAGAGGCAACACAAGGCATATGCACTGACACAGTAGGTACCCAGGGATTTCACCCTCTCTGACTCGCACACAGTACAATGGATGCCAAACATGACACTACCTGTGCTTAGTCATGTATAGGAAGTGCACTGTGTGCATCCAACATAGGCAGCCCTCCAGCACCGTCCTCAGGTCTGGAACACCCCCAAGGTAAGTCAATCGACCTAACAATTGGCAGTTGTATTAGAATGTGTATTGACCCATTGCTATGGTATGGATGTGAGCATACAAGGGAATTTGGTGGCCGACTGTTAGGGCAGCAGACAGTCCATGTCCATAGTGGCACCATTACATATGGAGCACATACCGGGGTCAAAATAGTAGCCAGTAGTACACAGGGTGTCCTAACCCACTGCAGGTTATGGGCTGAACATCATGCGTGTCCATACAGCCCACACAAGTTCCATACAGCTGGACAGGTGTAGACCAATACAGACAAATGATATACAATGACCTCTGGATATGCCCAATGAATGAACCAACCCCCACAGACACACACAGACTACAGCAGGCCAGACAGTTGGATGTAGGTTGTGAAGGCTAGGACGTCCAACACCACTATGCTGGTAATTAAAGCTAGGATCTGACGTACACTGGTCTGCCTCCAACCAGCAATTTAGGTAGGTCCACACACTGAAATGGAGTACCTGGCATACCAGTACAGTAGTGGCAAATGTGTACAACTGTCAGCTGTGTCCCCTTCCAACGTACACATGTAAGAGTCATGTACACCACCCCCTTGCTGTGTAGGACTGTGGATGCGGTTGGATGTTCCCCCACGCTGTGCAGAAATGTAGCAACTGTCAATGCCACATGACCATTAGCTACCCTGCAGACACAGCATTAACGCAGGGGTCAGCACCACAGTACTATCTGGACATGTGACACATGCGATCCAGTTGACCATACTTGGCATGCTCAAACACATGACGGTATGACGGTAATGTCAGTCGACAACATGCGTAACAGTCATACTGAGGCATGCTCACACACTGAAACATAGGATGGCCAGGTCTGCAAACACCAGTGGTCCGGACATATCTGCCAGTACATTGCTATACTGTTGGATGACTGTGCTGTATGGTATGTGTGTGGTCTATTGTCTGTACATATGCCATGGTGTATTGGTAATTCACATGAGCTGTGTACGCAGGGTATTGATACCAACATGTGCAAAGGACGGTTCTTTGTTTGCGGACAGAACAATGCCTTTGGATACGGAGTGGGTAAGGCACATTCCAGCAGGTGGGAGTGGTTGTGCGTGGGTTTGCACGGTGTTAAGCACTGCTGACCTCTGGTTACAACTCCTTATATTCGTTTAGACTCCAGATTTCTTTAACAGTGCACTACTGGCATACTGGTAGACAAACACGTTTACACCCGCTCGCTCACCGACATTTGTGCTTACATTTGTCACTCACGCTGGGTGTGCGTGATCCCTTGTGATGCATATTACATTGGACTACATGATTACAGTATCAGGTATGTCTAACCATTAGGCGACAGCAGGCATTCGACTGTACGGACTCGGTGGCCTGTCCAGTGACATAATATTATATGAGTGTTCCTCATACAATCTGCTCCCATCTGGCTGATACATGGGAACCGATGCTCTGCAATGCTGACATGTGAATGTTATACAGCACGTTATACAGCCGACAGATGTCGCACTTTTTTCATGTTTGGAGTACTGCTGATAAGTGTGATGTGATTCAGTGTCATTTGACCTATTTCACATCTTCACAGCCTATTATTCCTGTGACTGTATTTGGTTCTGTGCACATTCATATTATTTATGTTAATAAATGGAGTGCTTGTGTTACACAGAATGTACGTCAACATATTGATGTCTGCATGTAGTTGTGTCTTTCAACTTTTCCAGGTTTGGGGTCACCACAGCAGAACTCCAGTCCGCTAATGGTTGGCAGATAGGTTTTACGTGCCGAGATGCCAGCCCTGATGCACAACCTCCAACGACGGTACACCCATTCACACATGTCTCCAGGCAGAAGACGCTCTAGCTGGGAATCACACCTACGTACTAGCTGACCTACATGGGCCGCTCCATTGCAACTGGCGCAACCAAACCTGGCACTCCTGTGTCCATAATCGCATAGCCATAGTTTCTCCAGCCCACCCCTGTTGAGTTTCCATGCATAACAGCCATTATCCACCTGATAATCGCAGCCATGACACACCTTTACACATTGCCCTCTCCAGAATGTTGGGGCCCTACACACATTTTGTACCACCTCGTGTATTCACAGGGTCTCCCTCCATTTATAATTACACATACATGCCTTTCCTGGTGTTATGGATTACGAACAATTTGCGGGTTACAAGTGCAGGTGGTCACAACATGAACTACATTCCGTCTGTGTATAATGTTGACATAGCACTTCTAAGATATTACGGCCACTGGCATAACCCTGCCTCTGGTGTGAATAGCGGTGCTCTACTCACTCTTGTGCAGCTTTATCTGACATATGCTGCAAGCACTTTATAATACCTAAATTGCTCTAGATTCCCTTCACAACCCTTAAGTATGCTTTCGTCTTTCGGCATTCATGTTATATATATATATATATTTGCATATTTCTTTTGTCTGTGGATATTTATCTATACACACATCTATATATATATATATATATATATATATATATATATATATATATATATATATATATATATATATATATATATATATATATTTATAAGTTACATCTGTACAAAACAACATACATTTGCTATGCTGAAAGCTGCTTACACCCGCACAGGCACACTTGCATCTCCTTATTGTGAGTTACATATGTTTACTGCCACTTCTTTGTGCTTACATGTGCCTTATTCCTTATGACAGTACCACTTTGATTGATGGAATCCGGTTAACGGCCCCATGCGAAACACGCGTTCACCTTTACATGTTTAAATGTTGGCTTTACAGCACAGAGGCATTCATTACACAAAAAATTGATATGTGCTATAGTCGTACTTGAACCGGGAATGCCTTTACGTTAGGCGGATGCTTTAACCACTACACTATTGGTGTTCTCCCTCATTTATATGTATACCCATGGTTCATAGCTACCCTAACATATGCCTCACCACTTCACTTACACAGCAGGCATCCATTCTCCTGCTGGGAAAACCACAGTACTACACTTGCGACATTCCCTATTCCCTACTGCTCTGGACCCATGCTGCATGTTTACTCACTCCAAGGATATTCAGAACTCCAATGCTTATAGTCCTGGCACATACGTGTGTTTGATTGTTAGGGTGTGCATGTGCTGGTCTAGGTTTAGGCTTGTCCGTCTGGTGACTGGAACTGCCCTGTACTTGATCAAATGTCAGACGTAGCACATGGACAGAGTTGGTCCCGATTTTAACATTTTACCTGTGTTTACAGACACAGGGGTTTGGGCACCTCTGACCACATTATTAGGTTGGCACTACATAATATAGGGTGGGGGTGGTTCCACTACATGATATAGGGTGGGGGGGGGTTCCACTGGTGTTTTCCTTCACATTTGACTATTTCATTCATTCATATATACGATGAATATTATTCTGGACATCACTAATGAATTCACTACAGTATGCAATAGTCCTGTCAACAAATGTGACAGTTGGTTGGTGTACATATGTGTATGGGCCTCTGTGATACTCGGGGACTAATTTCAACAATGACAGGGATAAGGCAATGACAAATCAGGGACAATTACGGACACTTCTACAATATTAGTACTATTAACTTGGAACGTGTTGACATATGTATTACTACTTATTTTCTGCAGTTGTATTATGACATATGTATTACTACTTATTTTCTGCAGTTAAAAGTGTCTATTACACTTAATTCTTGTCATTAGTCATTCTCATTCAACACCTTTCCTCCAAAGGTCACTGGCTTTGTGAGTGATTAAGAGGCTGGCCAGTTATTGTGCGAATGCTCTGACCATTGGTAGGGTTGCCACATTTTCATATGTACAGGATGGGATATATTCTGGAGACACCAGATTGTTTAGGCCAAAACATACCCACGGTCAGTGCAGGGTTTAGAACATTCACTATTTTCCTAGCTGAGAGCCTATTCCTTTAGCACTTTAGTTGCTTATTCTGTTTCTTGTATGAATTACGTATTTTATATCCAGACATGACTGCTTTAGGCAACTGCTACATGAAGTATGGTACATAGTTATTTCCTACAATCACAGGACATTTGCCATTGTATCATTCTTGGTCAGGACACACCTACCTAAACAGTGACTGTCCCTCACACAGTGGGTCAGGAGGTACCCTGTTTATGTCAGTGCCTTAATCACCCTATTTCCAAGTGCCACTATGCGAATGTGTACAATATATTCTCTCAATTATTCATGTGGGGAGACGTGCATCACGGGCAGGTGTTTGATCCTGGGTACTAGGTTCTGCATGACCGTCTAGGGCTGAACAGTCTCGTGCACCACTACGCAGTCTGATGTTTACACAGGTTACTTATCCCATGAGGGATATCCAAAAATTGAACAAGACCAATACCATCCATTCTTTTGGATTTATGAAAATGTGTTAGGGTTTTACATGCAAGGGATACATAGTTTGAAATCCTGACACTGCCTAGGGTGACACTGCCTACTACATATGAATAGTGGTCACTATGTGTAGATATGGCTGTGCCAAGCTAGTAGGCCGAGTATGGCTGGATTTGGTGGATGTTCAGGTATGGGGGTGGGTTGTGTGCTGTGGAGGGGATGATGGGTATTCAATTATGCATCTAGGTGTGTTGCATTTGGATGGGCCAGTTCCATCCAGACCATTCTGTGGGTATGTGCTGGTGACGTTTCTGTACATGTGTATCGCACATTTTAATATTTATATGTTTGTGTGATTGTGTTCTACAGTATGTGTTCTACAGTATGGCCTGTCAGGTTATATTGCAGATGTGTATACTTGTTCTTTGTGTTTCTTTCTGATTCACCCGCTGCTCCCTCATACACCTCCAGTTCACTTATTCTGCATCCAACACAGTCTCGCCTTTGTGGATTTTACCATTACCCACTTCCCACACACACATATTCCTGGCACTCCATCCATCCCTTCTTTGGTTGATGGCCCATGACACGGTCAAGGGAGCACATTGCATACACCACATATGTCAGGTACCTGTATGGTTGTGTGGACTACCCTGGCATGTTTCACCTTCCACATGCTGTACATCACATACATAGGTACACGCCTATACTTAACTTTCATGACATGGTTGGTACACCCGGGTAATACCCGTTCAACTGTGACACATCCTGACAAGTACGGCTTGGACCGCATATGGGCGGATTTTGGCCGACTGCTCTGACCATTGGTAGGGTGCCACCTTTTCATATGTCCAGGATGGGATATATTCTGGACACAAATCTGATTTTACAGGACAACACATACCCACGGTCAGTACTACGGATAATACTTTTGTTTTTTGCCTACATGTTAGCTTATTGTTGTAGCAGTTTATATGCTCCTTCTGCTTCGTTTTCTTGCTTATTCTATTTCTTGTCACATGTGGTATGCTACATACGGACATACCTATTGTATGTGACTATTAAATGTGATGTGGGATACAATTCTGTCATACGGTCGCTGGATATTTACATTTATAATGGTTTTGGTATGGACACAACTGCCCAGCTGTGTACTATCCCTCACAATGTGGGACAGCTGGTAACCCTGACCATTGGGCTAGACGTAGCTATTGGCGGCGTGTTAACATGATGCGTTTCACTTCCACTTGGTATAACTATCTACACTGCCTTAGAATATGGGCACACGGTTTTTAATGTCATTTGTTCGCGGGATGGAGACTCGATATTCCCTACCGTGCATTTGTGTTTGCTTCTTAATTTTGTGTTCGCAAGAACTATCTTGCATGCTTTGAATACGTTTCAGTATCCACGGACACTGACAGGTGTGATTACTATTGCAGGCAAATTGTTATATTCAAGCATTTTAAGTTGCACGTCGACAGCTGACATTTCCACACCTCCATGCGGCACTTCGACACGCCCTCTGCACTTGCGCTCGTTTCCTATGCATGTGGCTGTGGCGGCAGCGCGCCTACATTAATATGCATTTGGCACTACTGTGCCATCTACATGCCGCACGGTTGGCGCAAGCCTAACGCCGGCCTTGCGCCGAGCTTCATGAATCCCGGGCATTCTTTTTTTCATATCCTGTAAATGTGTGGAAGTCACCAAACTGAATAGAGATACAAAGTCATACTGCATGTAAAACAGAAGTGACCAGCTATTGTTATACCGTTTTCCTCCATTTCGTCATGATGTTCTTTCTTTGCACTGCTGTTCTCAGTTTGGGAGGAGATTGAACATGCCAAATTACATTAGCAGCTGTGTATTATTATGCTTCATTTGTAAGTGTACCTTATGTCTGTTTCTACTTACAAGTCTAATGTGGAGAAACTGAAAGGATAGCTGTGAATTTGGAAGGGGGGGTCTATGTTATAATGATGATCCTTTTTCTTGCTCAAATTCTGCAGAATGAACTTATGTGGTCTCACATAAATCTCGGTTAAGTTTTGTAATGTTTTGACATTTTTAGAACAGGTAGCAAGCCTAATGAAATTTGTTCTACCCAGTACAGACATCTGTGAAGATTTACAATAATATGAGGAATGTGACAGTCACTCCTACCTAGAGAAGAGCTTTCAACAGTCAAGGCACAGCTAATGTTTCATTTAATAACGTCATGCTGAATAATTGGCTGTATTCCAACATTTTAAATGAAACTGTGTTTACCTTCCAGCATCCATAGTTTTTGTTCTTTTACCTGCAATAAATAAATCTGTAGTCTGCATTTTTTTTGAAAATTTTGTTAAAGTCTAAATTTGTTGAGCCTATATAACCATTTTGTTTTTAATTCTAAATATCATAATAAAGATTCACAACCAAATGGAAACAACTTTTTAACATTTCCCTTGGAGAAGGAAATTTGTATTTTTATAGATATGTAGAGATTTTCTCCCTGTGCCAAGATAAACTTTAGAGAAAAGCATTTGCTTTTAAGATTGTGCCTTTACATTTCATGACAACTACTGAAAAAAAGAGTTTGCTTTTAAGATTGTTCCTTTAAATATCATATTAGCAACTGTACACTTTCAGTGCCTTAAGACATACTAGAGATCAATTCTGCATAAATGTATTATGTATTTAACTGGTAAACTGTAAAGTGATCAGTTTGTAGCCAGTTAACAGTACTCTCAGCACACTTCTGTAAAACAGAAATTCTTGCAGATGTGAGAATATCTCAGAAATAAGAACCAGACCTCCACTAATCACAAAAGCAATCTTCCTTGCTTTCTGAAAGTAGAACAAAGCCAGAAAGTGACTAGGTGTGATATGAAATGTACCAGATGGCTTTCAGCCAGAATCTGTCCTGCTGTTATTACACTTCAATGTCCAATATGAGAAAAAATAATAAAAGTATTCTTTGTGTATTGCCAGAAATGTTAGCATTGCATTGCTTGATCAGTTAAACAGCTGCTCAGTCCTCTGATTTATATACTGATTTGTAGTTATATGAAAAGTGCAGAAGTCAAAAGCATTTGCGTTAAATGTCAGGTTTAGATGAAAGAGAATCCAAAATGCAGTCCCTACTACCAGTAAACTTTAAGAAGTATAAGCAGGGACCTTTCAAATTATTCGTATATATGTTGTATAAATGTGCCTGCTATTAATAGGCAATAAAGGAAACTGGAAACTTTAAAAGAAAAAAAAATGTAATTAAATTCTTAATGTGATGAATATTATTTTAGATTGCAACTTTTTCAGCTTGGAATTGGGGAAGAAGCATTTTTGGTAATATGCATATTCACTTAGTACTGGAAGACAGAATGACATTTTAACTACTATCTCGAGTGTTAATCGCATCAGTATTGGAATAAAAGCCAGAAGAGAATGATTATAAAACAGCCACAAAGTGGAGAAGGGCAGGGGTAGAAGGGGACACTATGGGTATGCCACTCAGCTGAAACTGGACAGGAGAAGTCAATGAGGGCTGTCTGTCACCTTCCCAGTCTCCAGGCCTGTTTTCATTACTAGAGTCCTGACATGATGTTATGTCGGTTTATGAGTTGTGTTATAGAATTTTGGATTTGATAGCTTATGACTTTGTTCATGCATAAAGTATTGTATCTTGATTGGTTCCAATGGCTGTGAAGTAAACATGTCATTTGTGTAATAGTAGTGGGGGTCAGGGGGCAAAGATAAAGATACAATCTGACCATTCACAAATAGCCATGAAATTCAATAAAAAGTGCTCTTTCTGACTCATACTGGACATAGCTGTGACACAGTGAGATAAAGCAGACAGTCACAGAATGATCTGAAGCATGGATGGCTGAAATGTACTGGGATTCACTGTAGGACTGCAGAACTAAATCTTAGTGAACTACATGGTGAGGCCAACATTCAGCTACATGAATGACTGCACATGAAGTGGCAGCAGGAGTTGTCAGCTTTGCGATCATTGTTATCAGCATTGCAAATAACATCACAAAATGAGAAGTGAAGCAAAAGAAGTGGTGATGTATATGTCACAGGGAAAAGAAGAAGCTATTTTGTTAAAAGAAGCAACCACAACTGTAAAAAGGTGACATTGAAAATTTTAGCTATAATACCAGTACGGAAAAAAATGGCAGGATGCTATGTTACAATAAAATGAGAGAATGTAAAGTAAAAGGTAAAAAAAAGAAAAATATGGTAGCAGTCCATGGCTACTGTTGCATATGAAGGGTGAAACGATATAGAAACAAGCATACACATGCACACAAATATGTAGAGTGAGAGATATAAGTTTAAAGAAATTCAAAACCTTACAAAAACAGGTAAACAGTGACAGAAAAATAATCTAAAGAACTGCCATAGACCTAATCCACAAAGATTCTGTCCCTTCATCAACAGCTTAATCCATCCAGGGAAAGAAAACAATCCAAATCCTTCACCTAACATCTCCCTCTCCCTGTTTGAAATTGCTAGACAGTTTAATGCTAACATCCATAATATCTCTACCCTATCCCAACCCCCTCCCAATACTATACCACCTTTCAGCTTAAAAACTGTCCCTCCTTCATATATAAAAAGGGGTCTATAAAATCTTAAAACTTTGAATGTTATAATATCGAACCCTATGCACCTAATGCTAAAAATAGCGAAGCTGCAGAATATTGAATACTTTCCTAGGGAAAGTATTTGATGGGCTGTTTCTGCAGCTTGCTATTTCCTCGACTGTGGAGCAAAGATTACGGACCGGGTTAAGGTAAGTGTGTGAATGAAGGTGAGTGTGCGATAAGGACCTTAGGGTTGGGGAGCGGGTAAGGTGAGTGTGCAGTAGGGACTTTAGGGTTAGGGAGCGGGTAAGGTGAGTGTGCTGTAGGGACCTTAGGGTTGGGTTGGGTTAAGGTAAGTGGATAGCTAGTAGTGTATGTATGGCTTAGTGTAGGGTTTTGTGAAGTGTATGGATTATTTATTTTGGTGTGCTTGTGTTGTGCGTATGTTTGTTGGAACAGCAAATTTTTTCCCTGGGAAAAAAATTCGCTATTCTGACTTTTTCATTTTCTGGTGTTTCGATCGAATGGGTTTGATATTATAACATTCGAAGTTTTAAGACTTCGATGTTATAATATAGACCCTATAAAAAGTACTTCACAATCTCAAGCCATGCGCATCATCCACCGATAACCTCTCATCTGAATTTTTCAAGATAGCAGATATTACTATCAGTCCCTGTAAATACATCAATACAAGAATCCTATGTTCCTTTCCTCTAGAAAAAGTCACATGTAACGCAATACATAAAGGAGGAACCTTAACAGAAATATCTAACTTTAGACCCACTGCCATTCTATTCACTCTCTCAAAAATATTGGAAAAATGTATCCTCAACAACTTCTTTCATACCTTGTGCAACAACTCTTGATACCTACACAACATGGCTTCAGCCTAGCACATAATGCTACCACTGTACTCATATCCTTTGCCTCTCACACTCTACTCTCACGTGATTCAAAAGCTACTTGTCTGACAGACAACAATCTAGTAAAAGGCTCTATACCCTAGTCCCTTTCCTGACAGTTTAATATATTCCCTAAAAAGTCTATGTTTCTTCCCATCAAGCCTTTCTCATACAATATGCAGATGAATCTGCTCCCATTTTCTCATCTGATAGCCCAACGGTCTTCAAAAAATAATGCAAAAATCCTTTGACTCAATTAAAAGCTGGCTCCAACACATTTAATGACTGCTCACTTCAAAAACACTACATTCTGTGTTTTCACAACTCACATAGCTTTGACAAACCCCCGAATTCACGAATCCTCTGTGTAAGACTAAATAAGTCTTACTCGGAGACTGCAGTTGAACGGTATGACATCAGGATGCCATGAATATTCATGAAGGCACGCTGACTCCACTCCAAGTCTAACACGGACCGTGCAGGAAAGCAGGGGGCATGTCCGACTGCTGAGCAGTGCAAAGATCCACGCCCCTGCAAGTGTCTGAATTGTAAAATGTCAACACAGAAAAGCGAGTCCGCTCAAATGTCTACGTACCCAACACCACACTCCCTGACATTGTAAACCCCAGCACAGTTATAAAAAGTAAAACTTTAAATTTTATTTTTTCTAATTCCCGATATAGCTGCCCGTATTTGCGCATGTGTGCGCGGGTGTGCCCATTGCTTAGCTGCAGTTAGCAATCTCGACATGGAAGAGTATAATAAGGAATGTTTATGCAAATGATGCTAAATAGCAATAGTTTAGTGGTAGAGCCTTCGCACAAAGTGGAGGCATTCATGGTTCAAATCCCACTACTCTCCTTCCTATTTTATATTTTAAATTAGTATATGAAATAATTCCTGACATATATGATTAAAATTTTACTAAAATGCATTGAAATGGCCTATGTATCAGTGAAGAAAATGTATATTTATAAAGGACTCTGACATATAATTGCCCATACTTAAGTAGCGCTTTACCCAGCGCAATAGAGTTACGCATAGCTAAATAGTGCTTTACCCAGCACAATCGGTTTACGAGGAGGTGCACACCGCGCCAACCAGCACACCGTCGGGCAACGTGGAGCAATGTAGAGCAAAGTTGCCTAAACACAGCCACACCCGCTAGCCTGTCTGGACAGTAGTAAAATAAAAAGCAATGACAAGGTTCAAACCCAGAACACTGTGCACCATAATCAAAGTACTGAACCACTAAGCCATGACAGCTAAGGATAAACAGCCACTGTTAACATACATATACTTATAAATGGTAGATTAACCATTGCTAAGCAGGTCTACAGTCAGTCGAGAATTTTCAAAAATGGCCAATCACAAAAAAGTGTGGGAAATGCGACATATTTAAGCCCCATAGGCGGGAATACTCACCATAACTGATTGTAGCTCCCATCTGCAGTTATAATGGCTGGTGCTGGAGAGGGTACATGTTTTCGAGCACAACGCTGGGGCATCGAGGAGTCAAAATACATGGTTTGGCTCCTTGTCCACCATCATGAGTCAAGACTCCTGCAGGACCAGCTCCAAGGGACGGAGTACAAAGCAGAGGCTTGGAACCGGTTAGCTCATGACCTCACCAGTGTCACAGGTGTTCCTCGGACTGGTGAGCAGGTCCATCACCACCATGCAGACCTGAAGAGATGGAAGCAGGACCTACTGAACCAATGGATACAGTTGGCCCGTGGGATGCAAGATGCCCCACTACTGAGTAGGTAGCCATGGAATGCAGTATGTATGACATGCTAATTTATTCTATATAATGGATAGGTATGCCTCAATATCCCTTCATTTACTTCACAGCTGCAGGTGTCCGTTCTGCGAATCAGCAAGCCTATGCAGATAGGCTGCTAAGGCTGTGCCACCAGGCAAGTTAGTAATTATTCTGCATGTATTGTTATATAAAATAGGTGAGAGAGCCTGAAAGAAAGTGTTGTAGCCCAATAATACAGCCATAAAATGCCCTGAATAATTCCTCTGCATGTACTGTTATATAGAATAAGTCAGAGAGCCAGAAAAAGAGTGTAGTAACCCATTAAGAAAGGTAAAATATGTCTGGAATAATATCTCTGCATGTACTGTCATATAAAATAAGTGAGCGAGCCTGAAAAAGAGTGTTCTAACCTATTAATAAAGGTATAATATGTCTTGAATATGTCTTCCATATGCACTGTGTGTGTGTGTCTTTCGGCTTTTCCCGGTTAGGGGTACAGCAGCCTCCGTCCGGATCCGCTAATGATTGCAGTGTGTCTTTCGCTTTTTCCGGTTAGGTCGCCCACAGCGAACTCCGTCCGCTAATGATGGCAGAGTTTACATGCTGGCTTGCCGGCCCTAACGCAAACCTTCAACGGAAGGCGCGCCCATTTCACGCGCAGACACACAGCAGACGCTTAACTGAGAATCGAACGGGCCAACTAACTACTAGAGGCGATGAGGCTACAACCGCACCACCACCGCAGTCTTCCATATGCACTGTAATATCAAATAAAGGAGAGAGCCTGTGGAAAAGTGTGTAATGTAATTAATAAAGGTATAAAACTTGGAGTGTGTCTGTGTCACTTACTTTGAAATGTTGTTGTACCCTTGCATTATACAAATAGTAATGTTTTAATAAGTGCTGGCAACCCAGAGTTGGGCAGTCCCATCTAAAGTGGTTGATGAAAGTGCCAGTAGCTGTGAAACATATATACAGTCCTCAACAGTCAGTTAACAGCTGGCATGCATAAGTAAATCTGGCACACGAGTGGCTTGTTAATTTGTTCCCCAGAAATGTGAGTGTGCTACACGAAATGTAGGGTTCTGTACAAATTTAATTGAAAATGTCATGTGAACACATCCAGATATGTAGATAAAGAAATATAAATAAAATCAATAACTATGCAGCAGTAACATCTGCATCTTGGACAGTTAGTATGTCAGATATAGGTCAGGTATATAATGAACTAGCCAAACCCATTACACAACCTAATGCATGTTGGCAAGTATAATAATACATGTAGGGGATATACACCTTCAGTCAATAGGAATGTAGTGTAGACTAAAAGTACTTATAAGATGTTAATTGAGGTTTCTTTCTACACTCTACTGTATGTGCATAAACAATGCAATTCCAGACCTCAATGGGTATGTGTAATCTCAAAACATTCGTTGGGACATATGTCCTATTGTTCTATAAATATCTGCATTCACTTTGATGCATGTGCCCTGTTCAAACACCACAATCATGGTGGCCTGTTGCCACCAATCATCCCTGCATGCTGTTGGAATGTCCACTGTTGTTCAATATATGCATGTGTTATGCTTGCTGTTCAACTGTTGGAACCTTGGTGTGTTGGGTTAATGGGAATATTACTGCATGCTGTTACAACTAATTTGGAATACTGTTGTTTATGTTGTAATTAAACACACCTAATCACAGAACGTATAGAAAGGCTGGTCCCAGCGGACCCACCTGTCCCTCCTCAGCTGGCGAGTGCACCTGGCACCAGCAGGTCCGGTGCCCAGCCTGGACTCCCCTCCTCCATTGGTCCTGTGCCACCTTTGGAGGAAGCGCTGCAGGGGATGGGGCTCATCCCCCCCGTGCAAGCATGGGTGGAGAAGGGCCACCTGTAACCATTCGAAGGGTCCGGGTTGTGGTGCGTAGGGAGATCCAGCGTTCAGTCGCTGACCCCCTAAGCCAGCTTGACCAATCTGTACCCACAAAAAAATTACACCCCATACATAGCTGCCCATTTTGCACACATGTCTGCTGGACATGTAAACTGATAATTATAATTGGCAGTACAACATACTTTGTTGTCCTAACCCCCCTCTACCAGGGGTGGAAGGTTTCAAATTTCACTCCAAATGTATTGCATATGCACAGCTGTTGCTGGTAAAGAAATGGGCAGCTATGGACCTTCCCTACACCCGTCCTGCATATCCCGAGCTTGTTTTCCTACTGTCTTTCCCTCTTTGTGCCCCCTTTTTCACCACTTTTCTATCTCCCCATTTTCTTTTCTTTCAAAGAAATTAGCGTGGGGGTTAGCGAGAGTAAGCACTTTTAAGCAGTAGTTAGCAGGTTTGAGCAAGTGTGCGCATGTGTGCGCTTAGCTAAGCATTGCTAAGCATCATGCAAACCCACGCAAATCCACTTACAACTTTTTAAAAGTGCCTTAGTCACTCTGCATGGCAGGGCCCTTGTTCTGCTGAGAAGCAAAATAAAACACCTCTGTCAGTCTCGAACACCGGACCTTGAACACACTAGACTGAAGTATAGTACTACTAGACCACACTAGATTTACAACATGTTGGTGCTGTAATAAATATATCATGCATTACAATGAGTGAATGTAAAGGGAAAATAGGAATGTCATAACACAACTCTTGTTCAGTGGATCTTTACCAGCAGTTGTTGTGGAATTACATGACATGACTGTGAAATGAGAACCAGCCATTCTAGCTGGTAATAATGTTACAGTAGCACTTTACAACCCCACACAGTATCAGTTAATTGTCTAATCAGAAAAGAAAGTACATACTCCCATGTATCTTGTGTAAGCATGTGGAGGGGTGAGTAAAGTTCTACACTGACAAGTGTGTTCTAGAAGCAGCAACATTCAGGTTTGAGTACAACATGCAAATCACTGGCTACAACCCTAGCTTCAGAGATAAGAAGTATACCAACCTTCTGACTGACATAACGGTGTCCACAGCAAACAAGCATAGGCTCCACTTTGGAAAGCTGAAAGGGCTACACCTACCTAACCTAGCATTTTATAGCAGTGGGCTGCTAAGACAGTGAGTAGTGCAATTACCACACAGCAGGCTGCATGCAATTACTGAATGGTGGGCACCAATTGGTGCAGAGGCCATCACATGCACATGTGCAGATACCTAGAAAAGCAGGCTGTACATGCTGTCTACACATACAATAATCTCATTGCAGCAAGAGAGAGAGAGAGAGAGAGAGATAGATAGATAGAGATAGAGACAGAGACAGAGACACAGACAGAGACACAGACAGACAGACAGAGAAACACAGAAAAATAAAGAGTAACAGACAGAGAAAAGCAAAAGGAAAAAAAAACATAACCTTTAAAAACAATCTGAAGACAGCAATACAAACAAAAGGTATGTAACACATATGTATTTGCTGGCATGTAGTAGATGTTTATGAAGAGTACTCATCATACTGTGAATCATCCATATGTGGCAGCAGTACGTATCTCCATGTATCTGTACATGTGCATAGGGCAAGGGACATACTGCAACTGTTTGTGAAGGGTGTACATACATACGTTGCTGAAGGTTGTTATGTGCATATGTCTATGTAGGTTGTAGTGTGTGGAAAAGACAATAGCATGCAGTGCTGGTATATGACATGTGGTGGTTAAACGCTGTGGGTATGCTCTGTCATTTATGTAGTGTTGTAGCCAGTGAGGCCTGCTAAAGCTACATGGGCTGAGGACACCTTCAATGCAGTCTGCACAATACTGTGCAATATTATTACATAACTGTATAACTCACAACTGTCGCATAACTGCTATTCCCACCATGAATAGTGGGCTGTATATGTGCCTATATGTACATCTATATGTAGAGCAATGGATGTTTATATTTTTGTGTGTATGTATGTGTGTGTGTGTGTGTGTGTGTGTGTGTGTGTGTGTGTGTGTGTGTGTGTGTATATATATATATATATATATATATATATATGTAGATATGTAGATATATATAAATATATATAGATATAATATAGATATATATATAGATATATACAGATATATATGTATACATATATATATATATATATATATATATAGACATATATATATATATATATATATATATATATATATATATATATATATATATATGCAGATATATATATAGATAGAGGGAGAGAGACATGGGGCATACATACAGCGACAGGTGCCTGGTGACCAAGGTATGGACTGAAGCTCAGTGTTGACACTGCAGTGCTATCCCTTCTTGCCAGAACACTGTACCCTTTAACTACCACATAGGTAGTAGTCTACCTAACACCGAAGGTGTGATAAGGGAACATGGGACACAAGTGGACAGTAGCCTCCCCTTTATAATAACATTGCTACACTGGTCATGTACTCTGTCTACGTGGTACACGTCATCACAAAAGGTGTGTCATCTAGGGAAATAGAGGTCAGTGTTCCCCTCTATGTATCACACTTAAAACCCATTAGAGAGTATAATGCCAACTACAGCAACTGGAAAGGCCACAGACATACCTCACAAAGAGTAATACCGGCCTCAAACAGATGCCCTATGTAGACCAACTCAGAAAACCACAGCTACTCTGTGTTGCATACCGCCTACCCAGATGTGACCTCTGCCTAACATACTGAGCTATACCACACCCATAGCTGCTGGACATCCTCCACGTAAATATATTACGATCCCTCCCAGATACATGCTCCAGGCACCTTGTCGGCACACTAAACAGCACATGCTGGAAGGATAGAGTCCTAACTCAGAGACATGCCATACTCTGGAACAAACCACCTATCAATAGCAAACAAAGCTCCTCATTAGCAGTTGTCATGAATACTCCTGATGATTGTTTGGGAGATAGGAAATACACCCTGGGAATCACCTCTGTGGCTCTGGTTGACAGGGGCAAGTGAAATTAAATTTCATGTGTGTCAAAGGCCAGGGTAGTGTGTGGCTAGGCTGTTGTAGGCCCTAGGGCCAATAGCATATTATCTACCCATGACATGAAGCACACACACATGTACTTAGTGCAATAATTGCTATGTGAGGTTGACTGAGTGTGATGGTGAATGTGTTGGTGAATGTGTGCAAGGTCTGTAAAGGTGTGATAGCTTAGTGTGACATTGTTTCTGTCATGGTAGTTTGTGTCCTAGCTGTGATCACAGAAAAGATGTGTATGCTATTGCTAGGCAGAAAAAGTAGTATGGCATACGGTGTGATGTAGTCCCTTGTTGTTGACTGTGGTGTCCCATTGTAGGCTAAATCAATACATGTATGCTTAGTGAGTGGTACTGCTGGTGAATCCAACTCCCATATGAACTGTAGTACTACCTGAAGCTGTAGGCCTAAACAGAACAGTCTGGTGTATGTTCACATTGCTTGGAAACACTGTTTTGTGTCATCTCTGTAGTCCTCACAGATTACATACCTCAGGCTTAAGGTTTTATAAGTAGTGACACACAGTACTGTATGGTACACAGGTAAAGCTCATCTGGGTTGGCATACATTTGTGCGTTGTATGTATGTCTGATGTGTGCAATTATGCCTGTACCGTGCCCTCAATCATATCTGTGTTACAGGGTATACATGTGTATCTAGAAACATGTATAGTCTACTACAGCAGTATGCCACCTATATCAACAACTGTGTACATATGTTAGGTAGGATTTGGCATCAATGACTACTGTGGTATACTGGTAATATTGTAACTGTACTTTACATTCATTGCAATGGATGACATAATTCTCCATCCATTAGCTTGATATATACCTCCTGTGGTTAGGTGGTGCATTGTGTCACATACAGTGTGCCATGTACTGTTGTATAGTCTTACATACTGGTTTCAGTTTGCTGCTGTGCAGAACATGGTTTAGTATATAGTATGTGCCAGGCACTGTCAGGCTGTTGTGGGCTGAGCAGTGATATGTGGTATTAAATGTGTGTATCTACTGACAGCCAACAGATTGCTATATATGGCATTTCATTGATGTCTGTACTTTAGAATGTTAAGTGTGCCACATGACTTGCTCACAATTATTGTTTTATTGTCTTCCAGGGACATGTCTCACAATTGAAAACACATGTATTCCCCTGAAGTGGAGGAAGTCATCCTAGATGCCCTAATACAACATCACAACATGCTGTTCTCCAGAACCAGCCAGGACCAGCATGGGCGCACTGCACTGTGGCAGGATGTTGTCCGTTGGGTGAATGATGTAGGCATGCATAACCGGACTTATGAGCAGGTACATCATCACTGCAGTGATTTAATCAGACATGTCCGGCAGCATGCCTCCGATGTCCACAGACAACAGCTTGCCACAGGTGGTGGTGCAGCAACACATCCACCCCTCACCAGAGTGGAAGAGCTGCTCCTCAGCGTGGTGGCTCCTGGCCAACCACTACAACAGACATGTGTCATCATGGAGGCCGGAGTCACCCAGCATGTCGACTCAGAGCGTGCAGGTAACATGGCATATCTGTAGACTACTGTTAGCCCAATTGTTAGAATATGCATTTATCAGATGTGTACTGTATATTTAGAAGATGTGGAGCCTGGTGTCATGCAGTACTGATAATTTGGTACATAATCTGTATGCCTGTGACTGTCACCTGTTGTACTACTGTAAAATTGCAAACTCACAGCAGCAATGCCATAGTTGTTGACACTGACAAACTGCCTCATATCCTTGTAGGTCCCTCTGTTGTGATAGCAAGACAGCTGGCCCATGCTGGTTAGTGTTCTACATTTAATATAGCATATAACATGTGCATGTCATAGGAGAGTTGTAGGCCATATACACATGTAAAACACCTACACATAATGCATGCCCTGCATGTTCTCTGTGGGACTATGCACATCACAGTAACATGAGTAGCTGCCTCAAACACATGCAATACACAGAGCATCCCAACCAATTGTGGTACACTGTAGTGGACATTGTATAGGCAGAGTCAATACACATGCACACAACATACTTTGTCATATGCAGTAAGTGTTAATATGATACACATGGTGTATGTAGACACCTGCTGTAAGGTCAGACTCCAGTATCCCAAATGTCATCAACACAGCACACATACTATACCTGAGGGGTAGAGGCCTATCATGGGGCAGTGTGACATGCTTCAACACACAACACATTCATGTTAGGAAATGCTCCCTATTGAACACCTTACATACCCATGTAACAACTGGCTGTGAAATGGTTAATGTAGCCAAAGTGGTGCAGGTCAGGTACAGCAAGATAGTTGCCAGTGTGGCATACATTAGTGGCCTTGAGTGACCACATGATGCTGCCTGATGATGGCTCATGGTACTACACTACATCCAGTTACAGTAACTACAGTACTACAAATAGCATTCATTGCTATACACCTGACAGCTGTGTGCATCCGGCCATGGCATGTATACCTATGAGTGATGGTGCACAGGACATTGGAAAGCATTTTATACTTGCACAGCAATGTTGTGTCTATGTACACATTGTGTTCCAGAGTGAGGCCAATCATTGAACAACACACATGCATCAAAGACATGTATACTGTTATCAACAAGGACTCTCTACACTCGCACTGCATGCTGTGAGCAACACACATCCTGCATGCTGACACGTGTGATAGGACTCTTTGGCTTGTGATACTGTACTCCACCATCAACCACTAATGAGTATGTTCTGTATTGCTGTTGGTGTGTGTGTGTGTGTGCGTCAACTTGACTGAGTAGTGTATTTGTGTGCATGTGTGCATGTGTTCATGTGTGCATGTGTGCATGTTTTCATGTGTGCATGTGTGCATGTGTTCATGTGTGCATGTGTGCATGTGTTCATGTGTTCATGTGTTCATGTGTGCATGTGTGCATGTGTTCATGTGTGCTAACATACTGTACAGATTGTAAAGTGTGTTTCTTGTCTTCCTCTCACAGGTGCTGAGGTTTTGTTGGATGAGTGCAACAGGGAACCTGAAGTCACTGCCACAAATAGTGGACATGATGATATATGTGTTGTGGCACAGGCAGGTTTGACAGGGTCTGTTGTCGGTCCGCCAATTGACAGTACACAGCTTTCCACCCCATCTATGTGCACATTCATACTGCCAATATATCCCTCAACACCAATGGCCTTAGCTGAGGAACAGCATACAGTAGGCATTGACCAGGATAGTGTGGTATCTATGGCACATACAACCCCTCACAGCAGCCATACCCAGACACCTGGAATGGTACCACATAGGCATATGTCCAGGGGTTCTTGTGGGAGCACTGCTGGTCGTAATGCCCCTGGCAGATGTGCCCCCACAGGTCTCACAACCTCAGGTATGTTCCGGGCTGTAATGCAGGCACAGGCACGTATGGAACAGTACACCAGGTAGGGACTAAGAGCACAGAGGGCCCATAACACCGCTATCAATGACAGTATCCGTGACCTTGCCGGTGCCATCCGTAATTACACCAGTGTCATTGATAGACATTGGGGGAGACACTAGATGTCCTCCGCAATGTAATGTCCATGTGCCAGGACAGTGCAGGACGGCTGAGACATCAACGTGGACATATGCCAGCAACATCATCAGCTGGCAGTCATTGCAGATGACACACAAGTCCCAGCCACTCCCATAGTGGCAGTACCAGCCCCAGCAATGTTGGGGCTGGGCTATCAATAGACCGTCCTAGACAACCATGTGTATCTGGCTCTGGCCAGTCCCAGCAGGGACATGGGTCCAGTCAACATCCCTCTGCCTCTGACGATAGTACCCAGTCTGGCTTAGTACCCGATACTGTCCGTGGCACCCCTGCCAGGCACAGGTACTGTGTCCGTGGCCAGAGACAGTGATCTGTACAGCCTGGCAGGTAGAGTCTGTGGCTGTACCACAACCTCCCGTATTTGGCAGCCACATGGTGGAACTGTGTGCATGCAGACACACACACATAAACCAAACACCTAGGGCTAACACATACACACACACATTACATCAACATTGACCCATGCTGTACTGTTGTCCCCCACACTCACAAACACACATACATGTCGATTGGATGGGTCATTGTCGGGCTCTGGCAAACCAACAACACACCCTGTGCATATGATGAAACTGTGCCACCTTCTGTCATCTGTGACATTGATGCAGGAACAGACTAACATGGTGCTGATGCACAGGGTGACCTAATAGCAGTGTAGCAATGTTAGCATGTTGTCAACAGTAAAGTGTAATGATATCCTTGTAGGTATATCTGAGCAGGCATGATGCATTAAAGCTATGATTATCAATGTAGTATTATTTACACCAGTGTTAATTCAAAAAATGTATTGTCCGCCCATGTGCCACTTAGCTGATGTGTGTGGTACTGGCAGCATGTGTTGGTGAGTGGACGGTGCGTGTGTGATGTATGCAGTACAGATTTCCAGGTGTACATTTGTGAACATGGTGGAAGTGCACTGTCTGCATGTACATGCATAGTGGACACATGGGAAGGGTGACATGCCCTGTATTACACAGTGTTAACACTTCATATTTCCTATTGGTGGGCAGTATGCATTTTACTACACATATGTTACAACTTGGGTACACATGTATGTATGACATGGTTTGACACTATGCTGTGGGTGATACTGTTAATATCGGTCATTGGTTTGCATTCTGGTACTATACATAACCTCAACAGCCTGACTTTAACCAATTGTTAGATGATGTCTTGACAACTGACACACAGGTGTAGGATACACAGCAGCATTTGAATCCTTCCGGTACTATACTATATCAGTAATTAGTGGTATTGACCGCCACCCATTCCTGGGACCACTCCTGTTTGGCATGTAGCCATCCTAGGTACAAGCAAACACACTAGGGATATGTCCGTCCACATCTGGTAATGCATACAGTGGCCTACAATGCATTCTCCGGATGAGACACTTATCCTCCACAAGGGTATCATACAGACAGATACCTGTTGACCAACCCATGCTGTAAAGCTATGAGCCAACTATAGCATAGTCAGACACATTTACTAAACATAGTATCCTGACAGTACCACATAGGTAGTAGCCCACAACATGTAGCAGGGGTACTGATGTGTACATACAGCCATATGTTATGTCATCTGTCCTTTGGTATCCACATTTCCAAAGGTATTCTGATGCCCCTCGGTGTATCACATAAGCAATAAGGGGTCTGTATGCATATCCACGAAGTTGTTGTACACCTCTAATGAATGCCCATTATTGACAGACTGTGTTGTGTTTGAACATGTCTGAAATATGACCCAGGCATGAACCCTCACTCACACTCTTCTATAGAAACTGTCATGGGTGTGTGTGACACAGATGACCTAGGCCATAGATCACTACAGTGGCTGGCCTTGTCATAAACATACATATGTGACCTAAGGTCTGAGAAGTAGCAGCACAAACTGTCAATGGTAACAGATGTATTCATGTAGAATGCAGGCTTCACACCTATGAACTAATTGAGGTCACATGTAGATATATGTATTTGCCACACAGATACCTGAAGTGTGCAATGCACATACTGTTGTTTTACTGATATGTCATACAGTAGTAAAAGCAAAACCCACAACACATTGACCAACGGTGTCATACACACACACAGCAACTGTAGGATTCAGACCCCTACCTAACTATACTTTGATTCTAGAGAAGTACGCATTAACACGACGTGCTATATGCTTTAGTGAGAGTTTTCATTTCCACTGCTGTATTTGTGGGATACTGACATCATCAGACTTGCCAAAGAGGAATTTACCTCTTTTAATGTGTTTTCCTAGTCTCCAAAAAAGAGCACTCCTCTCAAAGGAAATCACACACACACACTCAGGAATTGCAGGATTCAAATCCCTACCTACCTATATTATGATACTAGAGAGATACGCATTAACACGACGCTCTGCATGCTTTACTGGGGAATTTCATTTCCACTGCTGTATTTGTGGGATAGTGACATCATCAGACTTGCCAAAGAGGAATCAACCTCTTTTAATGTGTTTCCCTAGTCTCCAAAAAGGGCACTCCTCTCAAATGAAATCACACACACACCCATACACACTCAGCAATTGCAGGATTCAAACCACTACCTAACTATGCTATGATTCTAGAGAGACATGCATTAGCACGACGTGCGACATGCTTTACTGGGCGTTTTCATTTCCACTGCTGTATGTGTGGGATACTGACATCATCAGACTTGCCAAAAAGGAATTTACCTCTTTTAATGTGTTTTCCTAGTCTCCAAAAAGAAAACTCCTCTCAAAGGAAATCACACACACACATACACCCCCACACTCAGCAATTGCAGGATTCAAACCCCTATCGAATTATGTTATGATACTCGAGAGATACCTATTAACACGATGCACTACGTGCTTTTCTGGGTGGTTTTGTTTCTCCTGTTATATTTGTAGAATGCTGACATCATCAGACTGGACATGGTAATGTGTGTGCACTTTGTTTTATGCAATCCAGGAGTGAACCATGTGGGACAGCAGGTGTTAACAGCTTGAACAGGATTCCACAATTCTTAGCTTGTATGATCTATCTGTGGGCAAATTGCCATTCCTTCATATGACAATACATATTTATGCACAGATTGTTGATTTTGTGGATACAACGTGTCTGGCATGTTGATAAAGGGCTATTCAAAGTCTATGTGGGACGTGTGTGGCTCCTTTCAGTGATGTATGTCCTGGGTGGCTGCCTTGCAAACAGTCTAGCAGGTTTGGGAACTATGATCTGCCCATGAACAAACCAAAGTTGGTAGGGTTGTGTGTTTGTCGACTTCCAATAGCTCTGTTTATGACTTCAATCATGATGGACTCCATGGCCTTGCAGATCAGACTTCATAGGCTTAAAGGACTATAGTTCCCATGGTCTGTTGTGCACTTGTGGGGTGTGCCATATGTTTCTGTAACCCATTCAACAGTTTCAGATCCTGCAGAGAGGGTGAGGCTCAACAGACTGTTCAGGTGCAGGGTCTGTTTGTTCTGCTGTTCACTTATGACACATACAGGGAAACAATGTAATCCAATTGATGCCATGTTTTCGGCTTTGGAAGGAGCTGTTTACCCATTCTACATCTGATATCTCCTGGTATGGTGATAGGGCCTTTTGCCAGTGGGAGGTGGGTATGTATGTATGGGCCTGCCTGACAGGATGCTGGCATTGTCAGTCAGGTACAGTTGGCCCTGACTCAGGCATATATGAGTGTACATTGCTATTTATGACATAGCTGAAGGAAGTGTCATGGTTCTGTCTGGACTCCTTCGCAGATAATCTTTCCAAAACACCAACAAACCTGAGCACTAAACCCCTGTTATACTCTTTTACACACCCTGTTATACTCTTTTACACACTTAACACCCTACTTATCCTTTTTGATCAGTCAACAGAGTATTTCATCATAATATCCTGGCATATCCAAAGGTTGGTTTTGTGTGTACTCTCCAGTCCAGCTGGTGAATATGGTAATTTTGAGGCAATGTTACAACTGCCTTATGTACACAGATAACCCTCTCCTCCTCCCAACAAACTCAGATATATGTGAGAGATGCAACTATATAGACAAACAGGAGGCTGAGCTCTCTTGACCCATGACTGGCACAGTCTATCAGGTGGTGAAGGTAACCACACACACCACAAATCCAGTCTCACATAGACCTATAGCAACAGCAAACAAAACACATTACCACACAAAAACATACTCGGACGCTCTAAATAAAATCTGCCTAAGCAGCAGAGACCTCCAAAGCAGACACCCAAACAACTGCTACCCCACAACAATATCCACATACCACATAGTTCACAAAGTCAGTGTGCCACACAGTCACTGCCGTTAGAGCTAAACAACACACCTAATACACTTGTAATAGGTGACTCTGTTGTCAGACACACTGACGTCCCACTCACCAGGCTGAACAAGGAGAAGGTCACTTTGAGCTGTCTGTCGGGTGCCAGGATCCGCCACATAACACATGCACTCAGGTTATTCCAAAGCAAGTACATATATGGCTCCATCATTGTCCATGTTGGTGTGAATGACCTCAGACGTTCCTTCCTGGACAACATGACAAGAGACATAGAGGAGCTCTCTGATCATGTAGCCCAAGCCAGTATGACCCTGACCTTGTGTAGCATCTTACCCTCACCAAGAATGATGACACAGTATACAGACAAAATGATCAATTTTAACAGTTGGCTAACATATTGGTGTCATTCAAAGGGGTTCCAGTGTCTGTCAGCCTGGGATGACATGCTCGACATGCCACGTTGCTTCCCTAGGGACGGCTTGCACCTGTCACCCCTGGACTTTTGAATACTGGCTAAGGCTCTTGCCACCCCATAGTGCGTTTTTTAGGCAAGGCTCAAAAGACAAACCCACCTCCATAGACAATACAAGGTAAAAGAAACTAAGGGTAATGCTGCTCAACACCAGATGTCTAAACCTCAAAATGCACACACTCAAGGCTGTCCTCAGTTTGGAGAATGTCAATATCTGTGCAGTAACAGACACCTGGTTCAGGCTCCCGAAAGCACCCCAGCACTACCAGGTTATACTTCATACCATGCTTTTCGACCACAAAACTCGGACCAACCAACAAAAATAGGGGGAGTATCCATATACATCACAGATACACACACCTCCAGGTTAGTAGCACTGCACGAAGCATCGGAGACCATACATGTGCAACTAACAGTGGGCAAAACTGCCTTTCAGTTTGTAGCCTGCAACAGACCACCCTCCCAAACTCAGGAACCCCACTCGGCTTTCCTGAGAACACTGGAGAATATGAAGGTCTCTCCAAACACCATTATTTGGGTGACTTCAACTACCCAAACATTGACTGGGAATACTACTCAAGCCCTAACACCCTCACCCAATGGTTGCTAGAATTTATAATCTCAAACGCTATGGCACAACTGGTCACCACACCCACAAGAGGGGAAAACATATTGGACCTGATCATCACCAACATGGGGACTCTATGTTCCACACCAGAGGTATACCCCTCATTGGTAAGGTCAGACCATACATTTATCTCAATGGACATCCATATCCCATCCCCACCCCCATCCTAGGTAATCTCGGTGAAGAACTTCTCAAAAGCAAATGTCACACTTCTCAAAACCAAGGTGGTATCCTTCAAAGACCCTGGGACAGTGGTAAATACGGCTCAGACCACTGAATCCTTTACAAACGCATTCTATGGACACCTACTGGAATGCATGGATCTTGCTATCCCAAATAAAAACAAGACTCACTCCTCCAAAGGCAGGGGACCTGTCTGGTGGACCCTGGTCATAAATAAGCTATACAATGAAAGGAGGAGGCTACTACATGATAGAGCACAATCCCAAAAAGGGAAGGCATCTCTGATCAGTACTAGCAAGAAGCTACGATTACTCATTAATTCATCTAAGGCCCGCTTCGAAAGGAAAATTGCACCAGACACTAAGGGCAATCACAAGGCCTTCTTTAGTTATGTCAGGAACCTGGGTGACAACTCCCAGATATGCTGTGAGTTAGTGCAAAATGACAAAAAATACACTGAACCCACAGACATTGCCAACATCCTGGCAAACAGGTTCAGTGCAAATGTCTCCCCCCATCCCCCCTAAAGAGCAAATGTCCATCCCAACAGAGTGTAGCCTCCCTGACATCACAGATGAACAGGTGAGAGCTGCCCTCTCCAAAGCAGACAACACAGCATCAGTGGGACCGGACGGTGTCCTGGCCTGCGTCTTACACAAGCTTCATGAAGAACTTAACCCTCACATTAAGTCACTGTTCAATATCAGACTTACTACAGGATATGTACCCAAGGAATGGCGTACAGCAGCAGTGGTCCCGCTCCACAAAGGTGGTGCCACAACGGACCCCGGACACTATCGCCCTATAAGCCTAACTAGCCTGGTCTGTAAAGCTATGGAGCTTATCATCATGGAACTCATACACAAAGACATCGGGAACCCACAGATACTGGATCCTACCCAATTCAGCTTTGTTGATGGCAGATCTTGCCTCTTGAACCTGGTCGACTTCTTTAAACAGTTACCAGGTCCAGAGACATAGGGAAGGTAGTCCACACAGCCTACCTGGACCTCGCAAAGCCCTTCGACACAATACCCCACTCAGGCATCATAAATAAGCTCACCAGCTTAGACATCAACACATATGTCACAAGATGGATTGCTAACTGGATCAGGGATAGCACCCACATGATCAGTATTGCAGGTGCCATGTCTGACTCTACACCAGTTACAAGTGGCGTCCCACAAGGCTCAGCCCTGGGACCGTATATATTTCTCTGACACACAGTATATATTTATCCGAGATACAGGCTAACACGGGTGGACTATGGCTGACCAAGTTCCCAGATGACTGCAAACTGGGTGCCATAATCGACTCTCCAGCTGGCACAAGCATCCTCCAAAAGGGTCTCACAGAGATGGATAACTGGTGCCAGAGCCATGGCCTACAGCTAAATGCCATTAAATGCATAGTCATCCTTTTTGGGGATAACAAAGTGCCCACACATTACCACATAGGTGGTAATCCATTAAGTACGGAAGACGTTATTAGGGATTTGGGGACCCGAGTAGATAGTAATCTCACCTTTGACAATCACATTGCCAAAGTGGTTAGACAGACCTTCTATATAGCCCACCTTATCCCAAAAGGTTTCAAATCTAGATCAAGTGAGGTCATTGTGCCCCTATACTCATCAGGTCCATGACTGGATACAATGCCCCATTTGGGATGTACCTTACCCGACACCTGCAGCAACTGTAATGGCCACAAAAGTACCTCACCAAGTGGATCTAGGGACTCACACAGATGCCCTGCGCAGTTCGGCTAAAGTAACTCCAGCTCTACTCAGTTGCTTACCACCTACTCGGATGTGATCTGTGCCTGATGTTTAAAGCCATGTCCAACCCAGAATTAATGGACATGCTCCACCTCAGGATATCTGAATCCCTTAGAGCTACATGCTCCAGGGACTTAAACCTCAGCACAGATATTAATAGGACATGCTGGAGGGACAGATTCATATCCCAGAAGCTCCCCTCACTCTGGAATGAGATCCCAGTCCCGCATAGGCAGAGCCCCTCACTGACCCTCTACAGGAGAAATCTTGATGAGTGGATGGGTGATCATATGTTTACCCCTGGGATCTCTTCTGGGTCCCTGCTAGACAGAGGCACAATAAACTAAACGTAAAAGGGCTATCTTGTGTGACCTACTATTCACAGGCACAGTTTACTAATCTAACAGGGTTGCAAAAGCCAAACACACTCTGGCTAGGCTTATAAATGCCCTAGGGCAGATAGCCTAGTATCAACCTATGAACCTATCATAATGCACATTGTTTATTGATGATACTGATTGCAGGTTTTTTATCTTCTTTGCTTTCCCACTTTCTATGAACAACCTAAGTATCTGTAGAACATATCTGATTATGACAGGGTTCCAATATATTATATATGTGTCTGTTGTCATATAACTGTGCGCACAAGGCGGATTGGTGAATAGTGAGAGGTTCCTGGGTTAACACATGCAACTGCCAGATATATGTGGCCCACTGCTGTACTCAGACATGGCCTAAGTGTGTGAGCATGCCCAGTGTGACTTTACAGTATGTTGATGTCTGAAGTCCACTACATTTGTTAATGTGTGTGAACATGACCAATATTAACATTCATAGGTTCATAGGTTCATAGATTAGCACTAAGCTAACTGCCCTTGCGAGCCATTTTAAGCCTAGCCAATTATCCATTGTGAGACTCGAACCCTGCACCTTGTGTTTGTAAGGCAAACACTTTAACCATTAGGCCACCCTCCCTATACTATATGTGTGTTGAAAATCAGGTTCTATTTTTACTGCAGGGCTCACCTTTGTGTCATAACTCAACAGGGATTATGCTGTGCCTGCAGGGTTTCCATGAGATACTTTGCATAGACTTATCAACATTTCTTCATACAGGCTGACCAGTGAAATACTGTCATGGTTTAGTGGTTCACTACTATGACTATAGTGCACAGTATCCTGAGTTCAAGGCCTGACACTGCTTTATGTTTTCATACTGAGCAGACCAGACTGCTTAAGGGCCAGTAGAGCAAATATGGGCATGTTGTATTTTGCTCAACTATGCCCAACTTTGACCAAGCTTGTCCAACATTGCTCAACATTAACCAACATTGCTGAATGTTGCCCAATATTGCTCAACATTGACCAAAGTTGTGCTAGTTAGTGTGTGCAATTTTGTTTACATATACTAAATAGTGGTAAAAGCTGTTTAGCACTGCTTTATATTGCTTAACACATGGCAATCATGCCTCAGGTGGTGCTGCAGGGCTGCCTATGTCGGATGCACATACTACACTCCCTATACATGTTTGAAAACAGGTAGTGTCAAGTTAGGCATCCCTTTTACTATATGTGCGAGTCAGAGAGAGGTATCATTTCCAGGGTTCCTACTGAGCAGTGTATGTGCTATGCGTTGCCTCTTTGCCAAAGCCAAAGCATACTGGGCACGCCTACTTCTACCTACTGGGGCAGGCTCAGGTTGTTCCTCCTCTGAGTCAGGCTCTGGCTGTGATGGCCTTGGCAATGGTGGGGGGCTGTTTGGCCTGGGCCTATGCTGCTCCTGCTGCAGCTGTTTTCACAGGATCATATTATGTAGCATAGCACATACCATGACAATTTGGGTACATGTAGTTGGTGAGTACTGCAAGGCTCCACCAGATGTGTCCAGGCACTGGAACCGTGACTTGAGCAGCCCAAACACACACTCAATTACATTTTGTGTTTGTGCGGGTGCCTCATTATGGTGTTCCTGTTCAGGTGTGTGTGCATTTCTGATGGGTCTCATCAGCCACGGCTCCAGTGCATAGCCAGCATGCCCCACTAGGTCACCATGAGGGATGTTCCCATTGTCAAATGTCTGGTACAGCTGTGGCAGATGCCAGATATGGGAATCATGGCAGCTTCCAGGGCAGCCAGCACACACATTCAGTATTATGCCCTGGGCATCACACGCAACCTAGCAGTTGATGGAGGGGAAGCCCTTGCGGTTAACGTACACCCTACCCCGCTCACCGGCTGGTGCTTTGATGCATATGTGCATGCAGTCTATTGCACCCACTACCTCAGGGTATTCTGCTATTTGCTGGAAAAGATGCATATTGCTGGCCAATACCTCATGGGAATTGGGGAAATATACATGATCACCAACATGTGCTGACATGGCATTCAGGAACTGGTGCAGTACCCTGGATGCTGATGCCTGTGATATCCCCATCATATCACCAGTTGGTCTCTGGAAGGTACCTGTTGCTAGTATTCTTAGGCCAACACATACCTTGGTTTCCACTGGGATGGCTTCCCCTCTGTTGGGTCTGTGTGTGAGGCGTGGCCTGCACAGCTCAACAATTTGCTGCATGAGGTCTCTGTCCACTCTATAGCGCTCCACTATCTCCAGCTCATGTAGCCCCTGATAGGTTACCCTGGGCCTGTACACTCTTCTCCATCTCCTCCTGGGAGTTGTCCAGCAGCATTCGCATTGTCACCACCCTCAGCATGTTGCATATGTCACCTTATAACAGCAATGGCAGCCCCTAACATTTCTTTGTCTCAGTAAAGCTTTTTCAGTTTTCACTTCTATTAGTTTACTGCAGTGTTGCATTGTCTCTGAGGAAAACATGGTGGAAAGTTGTCTGCAGAGTTTTAAGGGCTGGGCTAGTGTATTGCCTGTGTAATTGCCTGATTCTGATTGTTTTCACCTGCTAGCTCTGCTAGTACTCCCTGGTTAACTTCCTACTATTTGATGTGCTTCATTTTCCCTTTCTGTTTCCTCAGGGAGGCAGTGCTGCGCACACAAGTGCAAACACGGGCACACCAGCTCACATGTGTGCACACATGCTTACACGGACTAAAACTTGCTTATTCTTGCTAAAACGCGCACACACAGGTGCAAATGCACTTACACAACTTTAAACAACCTTACACATACTTACTCCGGCTTAAGCGCGTGCACACTGGTGCACACGCACGCACAGAGTCTTACTCAGATATACAGGCGCGCACCCGCACGCAAACACATTCCAGGCACTTCAACAAGAAACTTTAGTGTTATCCACGGCATACACCTTCTATTTCTTGCCTTTAGCTAGGATACCTGTTGACACACCTCTTCCATTGATGAGTAACTGACAGCAAACACATGCCACTCTGCTCCAATGAGCTTACATTCTTTCATACATACCCCCCTCGTGATGTCACCTATCTTCTACTCTGTTGCTCTCCTTATCCTACTCATACACTCCACTGACTGTGCTCATTTGCTATGTAAACTTGGGATTCACTATCCTTACCCTCATTTGCATAGGATTGGCATAGGATTGCCTACTAATGCTTGATTACATCACTTAGACTGAGCTTCCCCCCTTAGCAACCTCTACTCGGTAGCCATGTTGTCTTTGGCCTGCCATTCCATTGCATTGTAAATTAAGAATTACAATAAAATCCATATTTGTGAATTTTAATTATTGGTTTTCTGGTTTTTAGAGTGCAGCACATTTGCGCGGCGCTGCGCTACGCTTAAGCTTCGGAGATCGGGATAAAAAAAATTATTTTATTTTTATTTTACATCGGTGAACATTGCCAATGGCCGTATTTTTGGCCATTGGCATGCTTCCTTAACTGGATACATCCTTTTTCTGGAGCTGTCATGGCTCCATTTTGCTATTTGCAGAATGGTACTTAGTTGTCAACAGAGTACATTTCTGCAAATAACACTACTCTTACTCAGACAGGTTTGGGCTTCCTGGATCGCAAATGTATCTCATTTGCATAGCTTTCACCAGCAGTTGAGATAATTTGCATATCCTAGCCCTGTCCATGTAAGAGTCATTTTAGGAGCTCTCTTGCACGCCCATACCGGCTGCTCCTGGATTGCTCGGCGGACATGTTGGCTGCATGGAGTCTTCCTCTACTCTTAGACTCCATGCAAGCCTTCATGAATCTGGCCCAAAGTACCTTCAGAATCACCTGCTTAAACACTGATGTTGAAATAGTATGAGTATCCTATATTAAATTGATTGACAAGACCATAGATGATAGCATAAAATTCAAAAATATATATTCTAAATGCAATTAAAAAACCCCAAAAGTTAGGAATGTTCAACAGAACAAAAACTTCCTCACAACTAATACTAACGTAACACTTGCTAACACTGCTGTCATCACTTCTATATAGAACAACATCCAAACCTCTCTAAAAACTGAACTTGAGCAATATTATAACAAAATTGCATACTTTGCTGCAAACAAACACAAAGACCCCACTGTAGTTGCTCTAGAATAACTAAATGCATTAGAACTGCCTCACTATTATACATACACCCAATTACTCGGGTCTATATTGAATTAGCAAACCCTTAGAAAAGCAAATGCTAATTCATCGACCATTTTTAAGCGAAAGCTTAAAATTTCAAACACCCGGAACAGCGATTTTTTTTCCCAGGGAAAAAAAATCGCTGGTCCACAAAAAAAAAAAAAAAATTAAAACATTATATAATGTGGGGGCTTGGGGGGCTGTGCTTCCCACACACCCCCTACTTAAATATACCAACTCCTAGATTGCACCACAGTGTAGGAAGTGGCAAGCTCTTGAAACTGGCCCTGCGATTTTTTTGCCCTGTGAAAAAATCGCTGTTTCAGGTGTTCAGTATTGTCAGCTTTTGCTTAAAAGGGGTAGATGAATTAGCGTTTGCTTTTCTAAGAGTACGCTAATTCAATATATACCCAATTACTCACAGCACAGAAAACAACTAATCCTGCCTGCTCAACACTTAGTGCAAGTCTTCAAAATTACACTCGATAGCATCCCCTAAGATAAAAAGATAAACAACTCCTTATCATACACAAACCAAATTATTTGTGGGACACTCCCTATTCTCTTAATGTAATCTCAAAAATATTGAACTCACTACCTGTAAAAGTCAAATTGACACACAACCTCTCCATGTTCAAAACATCATTAAAACATAGTCCTGTCCTATAATCCCTGTTAATCTTTCATCCTACCTTCATCTTCTAACCACAGTTCTGCCTCTCATCCCACTTTCTTGAACCCATCCTCTCCCTTCACTTCTTTCAGCTGTAATATTTTTTTTCATTTTTTGTTTTTCTGACCTACTGTCCATGTCCCCAACCTTACTACCATCTCTTGTTACATTACTGAAAAGCTTCTCACTTGCTATGCTGCCAAATTTTATATCCTTCAAATACTTATTCGTAGTGTGGAAATATCTCTTTTTCTATTAACTTTATACACATACTTTTTCATTTCTTGTATACACATATTCCTTTCTTTGCTGACCAGTTTTTCACTCACTCTCTCATCTCTGACACTGTGTCAGCTTATTAACAATCCTTTTCTGAACTCACCACTGTCTCTCTCTTATCTGTTTTATTTATTTTTTCCTACTTATCTCACCTTTGCTTCCATCTCTCTGTCTCATCAGCTCTTGTAATTTAAACAAATTAATCTTAGTTTTTTCAAGAAGCCACAGTGGTGCAGAGGTAGCATTGTTGCCTCACAGCAAGAGGTTCTCCCATTCCATTCTCAGCTGGAGCCCCTTCTGTGTGGAGTCTGCATGTCCTCCCCACAGGTCGAGTGGCATTCGAAAGACATGCGTTAATGAGTGTGCCTTTGAAGGTTGGGCATCGGGCTGGCACCTCAGCACCGTAAAAATCTACTGACAATCATTAGCAGACTGGAGTTCTGTTGTGGCGACCCCTAACTGGGAAAAGCCAAAAGAAGAACAATAACAATCTTAGTTCTTTCAACAAATTATCTTATTATTTCTTTAGTCACTCTGTATTGCATTGCATAGTATTACCTGCAAAAATGACAACCTTTACAAGTCGTGTTGTATCATATTGTAATTGTAAAAATGGCAGCCATAATCAAATGTTTATACTTATTTGCTATATTCTACTGTTTTTGCTTTCTGCCCAGGCTGACACTGAAAATGGGTTATCACCCACTTGGAATTTCCCAGTAAACAAATGTCATTAAATAAATAGATAATAAGTCATGTTTTTATATATACAATCTGTAAATATATGTACTTTGAAATTTAATAAAGGTGATTAAAATATATATATTTTCTAAAGAGTTTTCAAAGTATGCAGTAACAGTTCTTCCACAAGAGTCTATATTAAATCACCAAATGCTTAAAAAAGTGAACGGTGATTAATCGACCCTGTGTAAGCAAAAGCTTATAATGTCAAAATGTCAGAACTGGAAAAAAATTGCTTTTCCAACAAAAAATAAACAAATAAAAATCAGTTTCAAACATTACATTAAGTGGGGGTGTCACCTTCCACACCCCCCAATGTGGGGGGCTGTTCCCCCACCCCCCTACTTAAATATATAAACAATGAGACTGCACTACAGTGCCGAAAACAGCAGAGTACCAAAGCGGCCAAGCAAATTCTTTTCCAGGGAAAGAATTTGCTTAACAGCCACTTCGATATTTTGTGTTTTCAGCCTTTTAATTTTGGCCAAGATGCATTCAAAAGAATGCATCTTTTGGTCTTCTAATATAGACCCCTCCACAATATCATCTTCATCAATTGTAAAAATGTTCACAGTGTTCTCAGTGAGTCCAATGTCACCAGCAAGGGGAGAATAATTCTAAAACATTAAGTACACTAAAAAGAAAGCTGTTTACAGATATATTACTTATAACTCTCTTAAAGATCTATACTCCAAGTTGTAAAGATCCTATGATGGTCAAAAGAAAAGCAATAAAGACATTCTATAGACATTTCAAAGGAAAAAGGAAATATGTGCCTCATAAGAAGGGAAGAATAGGGAAGCACCAATCTAACTGGCACATATATCTTCAACATGTAAAAAAAAAATCACATTTAAATTTAAAAATGGAAATGATAACCAGCCAGGAAAGGAAAAAATCTTGGCCAGCTGCAGCCCGTCTTCAGTGGAAGCCTCTGCAATTCTTTTAACATGATCTATTTTATTCTAAATAGTTTACATAGACATTTAGATGCCCACCAGTGAACTCTGGTAAAGTTTGTCCTTGATCACTACTAGATCACCAATAATATAAGGGCTGTAACAAATCAAAATTGTTAGCGTTCTAGTTAAGAGCACACAACAAATTATTAAACTATTAAAACAGAAGGGTGAGGTTGCTTGTTTTTCTCTTCAGCTGTCATGGTCCAAAAAGCATTTCTAACTAACAGCAGGGTAAGAGCCAAAGGCATCTGTGTACTTCCAGCATGCAGTTATTTGTGCACACATGAATGTGCCTGCATGGATATATAGCAGACAATTTGATGTAAACTATGGAAACAGATCCCTGGAGTTAATCAGGATAGATCATGAGACTACTGAAAGAGATAGCACAGATGATGGACAGACATAAAATATTCCACTCCAGGAATTTTTCTAAAATGGTGAAGTAAATTATAGAGGACAGGAGAAAGGTGAATACAAAATAGATAATCAAAACTGCTCCAGTACTACTTAACCATAACAGCAGGTCCCAGTGAAAACCCTTGGAATATCAAACAATGTGTGCCATTACACAAATCAACATAATTTCCACATTCCACCCACTGTAAAACATAAGATGGAGTTTGAATACAAAGCCAGTCTACACTAAACTTTCTTTAGGGACCTGGCCACAAAACAGGAAATGCGTTCAAAATTGTGGGCCACAATCTACTACCATTATCCTTGGCTCTTTAGTTCTGCTGTGTTTCCAGAACTCCATGTATAGATGTTAAATGAATGAGTAATGCATTTGTCCTGCATATCAGTATGTGTAAATAGCTTCTGGCAATTTAAGCTGATATCACTACTATCCTTTTTAATCAATGATCTGCATGTGATGTGGCCTACACTCTTTGCAGTAGACACTGTTACACTTTCATTTTATCTGAATGTGACTCAGTCTTGTCCTCTAGTATTAATACTCTTGACATTTCAATTGGTCAACCTAAAATTGCAGTCCAAAAAGAAATACTATTCAAACCACCAGAGACTTATTATAGGATGGATTGTAACTTCCTACTGGACCTCTTCTTGCATGAAGCTGACATATATAGCAGACTAGAAAATTCAAGAATTTAGCTATGATACCTGGCCACAAATGGTCTTTAATAGTAATGCAACATCAACAGAAAAAAGAAAGTAAAAAAAAAAATAATCCCTCTATACATTTTCTTTTAAATATTTTTAGCTGATGAAAATCTTCACCCATGTCACAATAGTTATTTTGTATACATCTGTTCTCAAATTTTTCTTTCACTCATTTTATTTCAGCCTGCACAAACTGAGCCTGTTTCATTGCATTAGTTCTTCCCTGAGCACACCTATCCACTAAGCACCTTGACCTGAAATTCTTAGCCAAACTGTAATGGGTTCATCAAGTTTACCATCAATACCAGCCAAAGAACCATATTTAAAAGCATATCTATTCAGCTGTTTGTTCTATATAAAATATGTAAGAGAAGCCTTCAGGTTATCTGACCTCCCTCTCTTAAGTGGTCTATATGTTGGCATGTAATGGCAGGTCAAGGGTCCCTAACAACATTTACTCCCAGTGTATAATAAAGAAACTTCATCCTTAAAAAAAAAAGCTCATGTATCATTTGCCATCAGTTTTTTTTTTTTTTTTACAGAAGAATATGTGCTATAAATCTTACCCCTGTTAGAGTAAATGAGTCCTTCTCTGTATATTGTAATCCCTTCCTATAGAGTCTGCCCCATTGTTATCATTCTGTAAAACTAATTTCCAGCACTGTTCTCTGATCTCATTCCATGGAATAAGCCTTGACTTCTGTTGTATCACCTCCTGCATTCACTTGTGGCAGTGCTGTTGTCATTTCTTGAGGCTTTTTACATGTGCATACATGTAATGTGCATGTAATTTTTTCATGTGCATACATGTAATGCTAACTCTGCATTATAAAAGGAAAGTGGTATCTGCTCCCATGCCATATTTCTTGCAGTGCATGCCATGATACTGCAAAATCATAGGAGAGAATCTTCATCTGACTGCATGTCTAAAACTTACCATGCTTTGTTAGCTACTGAGGAATGCCTTTCTGCTGAACATTCATGGATCAATTTATTTATTATTAAAAGATAAATAAGTTTATTCCTGGTAGTCATGCTATTTGGTACCAAAGGCTTTATTCCTTACCCATAGTTCTTACATAAAGCAGAACAATTTTGTTCCTTTCAGGGAAATACATGTTATAACAGATAATTTTAGGAGTGAGACCATGGTAGCAGAATATGGACCCCGTTGTTTGTTTTACTTCTAGAATTTGCTCACAGGAAAGCAGATTGTTCCAGAATATGAGAACACCTATAAAATGTTCAATCAGCCATGTACCACAGTAACCTTTAGCTAGACAGACTGCATCCCTGCACAGTTCTTCTTATGTGTACTCTATAATAGATATATACATGCATACAAATATTTTAAGCATGGGCAATAATGGTGTCTAGCCTGCCAGTATACCAAAACAGTTGTTCCAGTAATAAGTGTCCAGTAACAGTAATAGTAACAGTAGCCTACACATAAGTAAAACCTGTGCATAGATATACTCCATAATGGTAAACACTTGTTCAAACAGCAGCCTACATGTAAGTAGTAACCCATGTTTAGGTATACTCTATAATGGTGAACATTTGTTCAAACAGCAGCCTAAATGTAAGTAGTAACCCGTGTTTAGATATACTCCATAATGGTGAACATTTGTTCAAATAGCAGCCTCCATGTAAGAAATAACTTGTGCTTATGTATGCTCTACAATATTGGATGTTTCTTCAAACAGCAGCCTAGATGTAAGAAGTAATCCACGCTAATGTATACTCCACAACCACGAACAATCTACACATTAGTATTAACCTGTGCTTAGGTATACTCCATAATAGTGAATGTTTGTTCAAACAGCAGATTACATCTAAAAAATAACCTGTACTTATATACACTCTACAAGGTGAACATTTCATGAAACAGAAGCCTACACTTAAGAAGTAACCTGTGCTTTGGTATACTTTGTAATGGTGAACACGTTTCTTCAAGCAACAGCTCATATGTAAGAAATCTAAGGACTATGTCACGTCTTACTAAAACTAGAGGTCAAACCATCTCTTCAGGCATGCTGGAGGGATTTATTTAAAAATCTACCACTGCTGTTCAGTGTCACTCGGTTTTTTAAATATTTAAGGTGACATGTTACGGTTACTAAAATACAGTGACTAGTGTTGAGGTTGAAATAGAATTTGCTATGTTTCTTATCAAAATGTCATAGCCATTTATATAGTAATAAATTTGATTATTTAATTAAAGTTTTCATTAAGTGATCATCATTATAATTTATGGATCAAGCCTTATAACAAGCATGTATGCTGGACAGCCTCTCCAAATAGAAGCCACCAGACAAAAGGAAATATGTATATAAACTTGTAAATATTAAATAATACAGTTTATTTAAGTTAAAATTATGTCTGTTTCAGTTGCAGGTTTTTCTTTTGAAATACATTTATTTTTATTGATGAACAGTTAAATTTATATAGACTATATTAGCATACATTGCCATTCAATTTACCATATGTATGACATTTCAAAGTTATTATACAAGTATTTATTGAATACTGTAACGGAAATGCAACAACTAGTGATGTCAACTCTACCCCCAGCATTTAGGACAGCTAATGGTATTGACATTGTTTGATTCATAGCAGCACTGAAGACATGTATTGGCAGTGTCCTTTTTAAGATATAAAAGTTCACAATTAAGTAAAGATTTCAGACTGATATAATTAAATGCATACATGTGCAAGTAAATAAAGTCAGGTACATTGGTTAATTCATTTTCTATGCATACTTTCTCTTATTCAGAGATATAGGAGGCCCAGTGGCTAGCACATTATGTAATGGTTACAAAGCAGCCTGGCTCTGTAGTTTAGAGGGGATGGAGCCCTCAGTGTGTCCCAGGCAGCTGGGATTTTATAAAGAGGAGTAAAGAGTTATGGCACACTTACCTCTCAAGGGGAAGTGGCAGAGGTTAAACGCACTCGGGGTACATTACACTGGTGTGATTCCTCTGATGGCAACAGGGGAAATTCTCTCCTTTGCCTTGTGCAGAGGGGCAAGACTGCATAGAGGGTACACCTTTTGTGAAAATGAAGGGATGTCTTCAATGGAGCCTCCCTCCAAAACATCTTGCCAGGTGCATACAGGTTAGTGCTGAGGAATAAAAAAATTACATATCCTGAAATCATCCTTGATATCTCTCTGAACAGATTGACCAAAGAGGGAGCTGGTAAAACACCACACACACACACGCACACATACACACACACACACACACACACACACACACACACACACACACACACACACACACACACACACACACACACACTTATCTAAGAGAAAAATCAGGAAACCTAAGCATAGATAAGAAGACATGAAGATACCAGACAGAAAATACCCAAATTTGGAATGAAGCCAGAAAATTAACAGGTATAATGTTAACAGCTGTAAAGATATGTTTCCCCAAATTAACTGCATTGCAATAAATTTCAATATTTCTGCAAAGTTCTACAGCATACAGAAGGATATATAATGTCACCTTCTAAAACAAAGCTATACTTACAGATGCCATCTGTCAATAGTACTGTGTATTTTTTCTGCTGTTAAACAGTATTCTATTTGTGGTCCTGTAAAATTTGTTCATGCATGTCACATTGCACAATATTGAAAGGGGTTATTTTGAATAGCAAGCAGGTTGCACTCTTTATATATTTAGCATTCCATCTGTCAGGTGTGCCAAAAATATATATTTCAGGCTTTACGCCACATTTCAGAATGTTGCAACTGTTTAATAGGTTGTGAAAACAAATATGATTATAATCTTCCTTAAAATGCAGAACAAATAGATGGCATGATGATTAACTCCTCTAGTGAAGTTGAATCGATACTTACACTTCTGTATGGCTTCAGTAATAAAACCACAGTGAATTTCTGTGCATATGCTTGGGTTGCCAGGTGGCAGAGCAATGGAGACTTTGCTATCCATGGCACAATTACAACTTCAGAAGCTGACATACAGGTATTATACATATGTCCTTGTTGGCAGCCGCTTTACTAATTACCATGCTGAATTAGCAGCTGCCAGTGCTTTCTCAGCTATGCAAGCACTTCCTCCTTCTGACAAATCCTTAGAGATCTCACCATTACATAGTTGAGGCATTTTCTGTCTCCAAGGCATCTGTTCGAGTTAATAAAAACAATCTGACAATATTTTTCCTACCTGTACCATTGCCCTGTTGGCACCTGCACAGTTAACTCTGATTAAACACAATAGCAATAAAACTATGAAACTTGTCAAAGGCAACAGAATATCAAAGTAGAAATCCAATGGGAATGGTGCTATCAGACAGGTAACTTATTGTGTGCATGCATCTGCCTGACAATGAGTGGAACTGATTACAGTAATTTATTTTAGTAGTATACAATTTGCAGAAGAAAAGCAATGATGTAATTAAACCAGTTAATAAAGAATTCTGATATTTAAAAACTATAATAAATAAATATAAAACTGAAAACAGAGTTAGAATTATGGACACAGTTAGGACGTGTCAAAATCTGTTAACTAAACGAGTCCATGCTCTATCCTAAAGGCCTACGCAGTGGCAGGGAAGTGAACATTACATTTTACTGAATTAAAACATGCACTTCAAAGACTTATAATTTTAGAGAGTTAACTGTATCCATAAAAACTGCTAGCAATCCCACATTGAAAAACAAATTACATGAAAAAAGATTACACAAATTATCAAGTACCATGCAGCAGTTAAAATGAAGTGAAACGAGTAGTAGCAAAATAACATGAGAGGATGTCTTCAAATATAACTTAACAAATGAAAACATTATTCTACTCTATGAGGAAAAAAAGACACATAGCATACACCAAAATGGCCCATTAAAAATAAGATGGTTGTATCCTTGCACTTGGCTCATGTGATGCAGAAAGTTCCAAATCAGCATTACAGTGGCAAAACCCACGTTAAGACCACATGCAGTAATGCAAACAAGACTTCTGGTTTTCATAATAGCATTTTGTTTTGGGGAGATGGTGTATATTGTCAGTTAGCAAACCCTTATATAAATTAATTAACCAAATTAAGCCTAAGACAATGGCTTTTTGACTACAGTCGTATGTTTCCATCAGACAAACATAATAAATACCTTACCCAAGTGTAACATACTCCGTGTCCTCAGCAAAACTCATACCATTCTGTAGCATATTTACAAATACTCATTTCTGTGTTACTGTTTCTCTCTTGCTGTCTTTTTTTCTTTTTGAAACATTTCACTTATATACAGACAGACACACACACACACACACACACACACACACACACACACACACACACACACACACACACACACGCACACTTGCGCATGCATACATGAATACACAAACTCAGCCACTGATGTCTAGCTAAAATTGCCTGAGATATTGGCCCAACTTAATTTATAAGTTAAACATCATGTGTCCATTAACAATTCAGCCTGCAAATACTACCGACATTTTTATAATTACATTTCAAGGAATGGCATGTAAAACCATCAGCAGCAATGGTGATAGCATTCTTCTTCCGAATTCTGCAGTTCAGAACGATTTAAGAAAGTGTGCCGACCTCTATGGATCCATTACATTTAAAAGCTTAAGTACACTATTAGCCAGGTTTATTGAATTTACAATCATGTTCAATGTAAATATTCAATATATGCAAGAGGCTTACATTTATAGCCATTTCTACAGAGCAACAAAAAGTGACCTGGACTCTTGTACACTACAAAAATTATCAAACCAGGATTCTGGATAAAAAAGTTCCACTGCTACTATTTATATTTCTTGATAATACTCCATTAAAGACATTTACCATAATAAACACATTTTTCACACATGTGCATGCCTGGCTCTATCGTTGGAGGGACAGAGACCTAGTTGTGACTCAAGCAACCTGAGACTGACTAATTATCTAAGGCTTGCAGGAGTAGAAGGGGCGGTAAAAGAGAGTGACCAATGTCCACTAATACATTGATTTCCAGGAGATACTGACCATGAAATTAAAAAGAGTGTCTGAAGTACAAAAAGGTCTGCAGTCATCTGACAGAATGTACTGTAGCAAGGAACTGTAAATGAATAGAAGTTTATATGCAGTGATCCCTGCTCTGTGAGTATGTGTGATTGTCAAGTTGGCACTGGGGGAATGGAGATTAGCTTACAAGGGTTTATTATCAAAATGTAAAAGTACAGTTAGGCGAACATGGGAATGCCAAATGTGTGCTGGCTGATTTCTGTATTGCCGTACTGCAATTCTACAAATGTCCTTTAGCTAATGCTACTCTGCATTCATCCATATGAGATCGATGCTACGAATAGAGATGGCAGTACAATGTGGATCGGGAAATTTACCCTTTTCCTCACTGTAGTGTGATCTCGGAGTTGGAATACATAATTTGCAGGGGGGGGCGCAGCCCCCCACATGGGGTGTGTAGGAGGGGTTTCCCCCTTGCAAAAAATGAATTAAAGTGATGTGCAGTACTGAACTGCATACGTTCATACTACTGGGAAGCAGGCAGGTAAATGTCAGCAGGTAAACTTTGGAGATGTTGAAGCCATTTGGTGCGATCATTTCAAATTGCCAAGTTTTTGACATGTGTACCTAAGTAGTATTCAGGAATTCGGAATTTTGTTCAGTGTTTTTGTGTAGAATGCGTTTTTATGTTTGAGATTTTGGTAGTAAACTGCTTACAAGATAACCCTATAACAACATGGAGAGAAAAGGCACTGGCAGAAATTAAAGGGTGCTCTTGTTCTTCAGGGGTGAGAAGAAAGATCAAAATAATGTTTTAGTCATAATTAGTACAGCAGCAGGTCATATTGTAGTGTGAGACAATAAACAAGCTATGGGGAATAAAGACTGAGCACTGCCCATAGGATCATAGGAGGTTACTAGGCTAATGGCCCTGGGGCACTTACAAACCTAGCCAAGAGTTTATCCTCAAAAATAAACCTCAGTGACCACCTGTTACCCCTGTCAATGAGGGACACAGGTGGAACCCCTGGGACAAATTTGTGGTTTCCCATCCACTCATCAAGGTTTTGTTTGAAGAGGGTCAGTGAGATACTCTGTTTGTCATGTATGGGAAGTCTATTCCAGAGAAGGGGCAGCCTCTGGGAGACAAACCTGTCTCTCCAGCAGGTTTTGTTGATGTTGCATATTAGATTTAGGCCTTTCAAGTGGGTAATGGCCATGGAGTCAGACTTACAGATATCGCAGCATTTCTAGTAGGGTAGGGTCTGATATTGCCTTGCGGGCAAAATACAGATCACCTCTGAGCAATCTGTACAACATAGAGTGATAGTGATTTGAGCCTGTCCACTTAGGGCAGGTTTTGGAGGCCATAGATTCTCTTTGTGAGGTATTTCTGTGGCCTTTCCAGTTGATGCAGGTGTATGGAGAGGTACATACCAAACGGGGCTTTATACTCAATTACTGGCCTAATGAGGGAGGAGTACAGAGAGGTAATATCCTCCTTTTTTCTGGATGTAATCCCATTACTTATGAGATGAACCAAGTAAAAGGCTTTTCTGACCACTGCCGCCACATGTTGGTCGAATGTGAGATTGCTGTCAACCTAAGTACCCACGTCTCTCATCACAGGTTGTGTGCTTAGGGGGTTTCCTTTGATGTGGTAATCAGTAGGGGCCATATTTTTGCTGAATGGTATGATAATACATGTTTTGCATTTAACTTAAGTCCATGACTTTGGCACCAATCATTTGTTGCTGTGAGACCCTCTTGCAGTATGTTAAAATCATTTAGGAAGTCAATAACAACACCCAACTTACAGTCCTCTGCAGACTTGATCAGCCACAGGCCTTTTTTCTTTGCCTGGACCTCTGAGAAATAGATGCCAAACAGTAGGTACCCCAGGACAGATCCCTGGGGAACACCACTATTGACAGTTCTGCTGTTAGAGGTCAAGGTGCCTATTTTGACATTATGGGTCCTATTGGTGAGCCAGTTGGCTGCCAACCTGATGAAACCGGGATTTACGCCAGGTTGTGTTAGCTTTTTGATGATGCCTGAGTGGGGAATTGTGTCAAAGGCCTTGGTCAAGTCAAGGTAAGCTGTATGTACTGACTTTCCCTCATCCGGGGCCTTGGTGATAGTCTCAATGAAGTCAACCAGGTTCAACAGGCAAGATCTGCCCTTGATGAATCTGAACAAGGTGGGCTCACGTTCATTGAGATTGCGTATGTTCTTAAAAATAATGTCTTATTTCAAGGCTGACAGTTCACTTTTAATCAGCTAACATTATTTAGCAATTAATATGTATGGAAATGTTTGTTATGTGACATTTTAGATGTTATAAACAAAGCTAGATATATAAAAGCCAATAAATAAATAAAAGACAGAGCATTCAAAACTACACTTTTCTAGTTTGTGACTGCATGCTTTATCAGGATGGTCCAATGTTTTTGCTAAGCATAAACTGTAATAATTATTACAAACGAAGGTAAAGAATGTAATAGTATTCTAAGTTACAGGAATGCTGAGCTGGGTGTTATGACACCATGGATGCAGTTACACAACTCAAAGAAAAGATGCACTGATGTTTATTTGTTATTTGGAATATTTTTGTATAACTGTAGACATTAATGTACTGAAATTAAGAAAGCATAGATTGAAGAAAAAAATGGAGAAATTGGACTAATGCCAAACAAGCAGAAAGACAGAGTAGCAAAATATCTGACCTTAAACAAAAGCCACAAAAGTACATTTTAGTTGTAATTTGAATGATAAAAGTGATTGAATATTTTAAATTCTCAAATGCATTGATGGCTTTAGAAAAGGAAAAACGACAAATGATGGGAGGACTATCATGTGGGACCTTGGAGAACAATCATATGAAATAAATACCATAACTAGTAACAGAAAGCATTTCTTCAGTGAAAGGCTACTGACCAGTTCCATGGGATATCTAGTAAATGTGGTGAGAGGTGAATCCACTGGTGGTATGTAAAACAAAATAGAACGGACATTTGTGTTATGAAGAAAAAAAATGAAAATAGTCATTAAGATACATATAATTTGTAGTGGATTGAAAAAAAACACACTCTTCTGTTTAGCATGCTATCTGGAAAATGAAAGCCTTCATAAAAATTTAAATATATTCACACTTCCAGGCCAGGAAGGATTTTTTTTTCAAAACCGAAACTTAAAAGACATGTCACTGTATTTGTAATGGTTACAGAAAGCACTACAGAAGGCAAATGTGTTTCAAAGTTATCTTTCAGCAAAGCAGAAGGTAAATATATGGTTTGCATTCAATGACAAATGAACACTAAGTGCAAGCAACAAACAAGCTGTAAAAAATAAACAAAGGAAACAAATGCTCATAGCAGCACCAAACAGTAAAAAAGTAAGAATGTGGAAACAAATGTTGACACCTGCACATAGCATATAATTCCTGTCAGCCACATAGTAGACAACCTTAAAACAATGTGGTTTGCTAACATAGACAATATCACACTGACAAAAACAAATGTTTGTTTCTACAAAATGTTACAAGTCTGATAAAACAAATGTACACAGTAAATAAGACTATTAACAGAAATTCATGTAAAGAAGAACAGAAATTCATGTGATATAACAAAGTAAACAGGATATATTACTGCACAGCTAAAGTAATACAATATAAACTGTTACCACAAAATTCCAAGGCAATAAGGAAAAGCAAGGAAAGAAATTAAAAGTCATAACAGAAATACTGTACAGTGAAAACTATAAAGCAATTAAGACAAGAAGTGTTACTGTTAGAAGAATATAGAAGAGGGAACGGAACAAATCAACAAAAAATACTTAGAAAGATAGATGTGATAAAACCAGTGTGCAGTATCACAACAGACCAGGTTCTGCCATACTCTATTGGAAATAATAAACTAAAGACATCAGAACAGGCAGAAAAACTTAGAAGACATGGAGATAAATATAAAGGAAAAGTACAAAATAAGCAATTTATTGATGGTCCAAAAAGTTTTATACAGAATTGGGAAACAAGGTATTAATGAATTGAAAGACCAGCAAAAAAGTATACATACACATTTTGGAGAAATATCTATGTGGACCATAACAAATATATTGAATGAATAGAAGAAGTACAACAAACAGTAAGATGCTCAAATGTACAGGATATGAAATGGGATGAAGTAACAGCCAGATAAATTGAATTCAAATTAAGAAAAGCTTCTAACTGTAAAACCCCAGGCCCAGATCAGTATCTAACTTCTGGCTAAAAGTATCAACATCTTTGTGACACCTGTGCCCTGGCCCAACAATCAAGGAACCTCAATCCTCACCACTAACACCAGTGAGGGAAGTCCATATAGGGAAAGGATAATAAATACACACACAGCAAAGTACAAATTTCCCTTAAGAGCACACAGAGATCACAGTCAGCCTTGGGCTGGATTCCCCCTTTCTCTCCAGGTCCCCAGTAAGACTCCCCACTGGCACAGCTATAGGGTCCATATCTCAGCCTAGTGGCAAGCTAAATTCCCCAGCACCCTCTCTGTCCAACCAGTGCTTCATGTCCCTGCCCAAGTAGCTGACACACGCACACACACACACGCACTTTGAGATAAGAGTTATATCCAACCACACAGACACTCCTGGGGAAGGGTGGCACACTTTCTCCAGCTGTGCCTCTTTTCTGCCCATTCTAAAAGGTAGTAGCAGCTTCCATCACCCACTAATATCAGATACTCAAAGTCCCTTCTGAAAGGGTCTCCAATTATTACTGTGCAATATTATTACCCAAATGTTAAGTGTGACTGAAAGGTCAAGGCTTATTAGAGTGACTTGGTACAGTATCACTATACACACACACACATATATATATATATATATATATATATATATATATATATATATATATATATATACACAATGTACTCTAGAGCTTAAATTATCTCTACACAAAACAACCACAGTTGAAAGGTTTTAAAATTTTTAATAATAAATAATAAAAACACAAGATAATACTTCTTACTACACAGTGCCAGTCAAGAGTTCAGAGATCCCAGAGAAATAGAAAAGTTCTGACATCAACACAGAAAAACACTTAGTCTAATCTTCCTAATTCCTAGCTATTTCTAAGAGAAAACACAGTTCTAAATAATTTACATATAGAGCAAAGCAGTGCTGGTAATGGATGTTCTCAAGACAAAATGCTCAGAGCTCTCTGATTCTCTCTTTAAATTGATAACACAGAGCTGCTTCACACGACATCATTCTTCTCACTTCTCTGGTGTTCCCAGGCTAACAGAAACTACATTTACATTCTTTACATCTGGTCAGAAACCAGAGCAATAAAGGACATTTATAAATGCAAATTCTAGCTATTAACACTGGTCTTAAAACAATAGGCAGGATGCCTCCCTCTAGACATATCAGCTCCGAATTTTGACAGCAAAGAATTGACTTATCAGCTTTCTTAGAGCAGAGTGCACTGTTACATATTTGCAGTTCAATATCCAATGCTGTCTTTTTACATTTAAGAGAACAAGCCTGTGGCTTACATTAATATTTACAAATGACAGAATTATCTACAAAATTCTATCTGGCTAGGCTGGCAGCCTTCACCTATCTTCACACATCCCCCCACTCCCCCGGAGAACTCAAGCTAGTTTTTCAAGTGACCCTTGAGAAAAGTTGCTTGAGAGGGTGAATACACCTTACCCCATTCCCTGTCTTGAGATCCCATCTGCATTGGCATTGCTAATCCCACTGTGGTGCTGCACTGACACATCATATGCTTGCAACCTCAGGTTCCATCTTAGCAACTTGACATTTTGCTGGGTGGCTCTGTTCTTCCTTGTCAGGACTTTGAGGGGAGCAGCTATGGTACTATATCTGGGGTCAAACATTCTGTAGTACCCTGCTGTCCCTAAGAATGCCCTCACCTGCTTTTTGGCAACAGGTGCAGGCCATGCCTGAGTGGCTTCCACTTTGGCAGGTTCTGGACTGATCTTACCAGTCCCCACTCTATGTCCCAGGTAGGCGACCTCTGCCATACCCAGTTAACATTTGCTGAGCTTAATGGTCAACTCTGCCCTTTGTAGTCTGCCCAGCATCTCCCTGACATGTTGAAAGTACTCCTGCCAGGAATGGCTGTACATGACAATATCATCCAGGTAAGCAAGGGCAAAACCTCCTGCTCCTGCAAGGATATGATCTACGAGCCTCTGGAAAGTCGCTGCTACATTTTTCAACACAAAGAGCATCTTTGTGAACTCATACAAGCCAAAAGTAGTCACAAAGGCTGACTTCTGTCTAGTACTGGGAGTCAAGAGCACCTGCCAGTAACCATTGGTAAGATCAGTGGTTGTAAGATACTTAGCCCCAACCAGCTACTCTAGGGCCTCATCTGTCCTAGGCATAGGGTAAGCATCTGTCTCTGCGTGACTATTTAATTTCATGTAGTCCACACAGAACCTGGTGCTGCCATCCTTCCTTGACACCAGCACCACTGGGGAGGCCCAGGGACTGTTGGACTCTTGAATCTCCCCTAGTTCCAACATGTCCTGTATCTCCTCCCTCAGAGTCTGTTTGACTCTCTCAGGCATCCTATAAGGGGCCTGCCTAATAGGCTTTTGGGGTCCTGTATCCACCTGGTGCTGCACCAGGTGGGTGCACCCTGGTTTCCCAGTGAACATGTTCCCAAACACCTGTAGCACTGCTTGGATTTCTCGAACCTGGGTAGGCGATAGCTGCTGGGGCATTGCTATCCCTTCCACTGAGGTGTCAGTCCGAGCCTCACTGAGGAGATCAGTCACCAGATCCCCCTCAGACTCCTCCTGCAATCCACTGCAAATGCTCAGCACAAGAGTTTCCCTATCATGGTAAGGTTTCATGTTAACATGGTACAATTTGTGCCCCTGCCTCTTGCCTAGCAGTTTCACCATGTAGTTAACAATACTTATCTTTCTTACCGCCTTGTAGGGTCCCTCCCAAGCTGCTTGCAGCTTGTTGTGTCTGACATGAATGAGAACCATTACCTGTTGCCCTACAGCATACTCTCTAGCTCGAGCATTCCTGTCATACCATACATTTTTCTGTTGTTGGGCTTTTGCCAGGTTCTTCTGAGCCAAGCCCATGAGTTCCCTGAGCCTTATCCTGAGGTTTAGGACATATGCCACAACAGAATCCTTGTGAGATTCACAGTCACCTTTCCACTCATCAGAAATTAGATCTAGAAGTCCCCGCACCCTATACCCATAGAGCAACTCAAAGGGTGAAAAAACTGTGGATTTTTTGGGGAACCTCTCTGTAAGCAAACAAAAGATGGGGCAAATACTTGTCCCACTCCCTCTTAAACTGGTCTGCAAATTCCAAGAGCATTTACTTGATTGTATAGTTTAACCTCTCAACAAGACCATTAGTCTGAGGATGGTAGGGGGTGGAGTTCATGTGCTTCACCCCACAGTACTTCCACAGACAAGCCAGCAGGTCTGACATGAAAATGGCACCTCTGTCAGTCAATATTTATTTTGGGAAACCTACCCTACTGGAAAATCTCTAACAAAGCATCTGCCACCTTTTCTGCCTTGGTGGAAAACAGAGCCACTGCCTCAGGGTATTGTGTAGCATAATACACTGCCACTAGGATATAATCTTTCCCTGTGGAACTTGGGGTACTCAGAGGCCCCACAATATCCATAGCTACCCTGTGAAATGGCAACTCAATCACAGGCAAAGGCATCAAAGCAGCTCTCACCTTGTCTCCTGCCTTGCTTACCTTTTGACACTGCTCACAGGTCCTGCGGTACCCTGTTACATCTTTGGAAATTCCAGGCCAATAGAAATTCTGCATATGTCTCTTTGTTTGTTTTATGCTCATATGACCTGCAAAGGGAATATCATCGGTGATGGCTAGAAGTGTCAGATGGTAGGCTCTAGACACTACCAACTACTGTACTCTCTCACCTTCTAGCCCTCAATCAGGGGTCCACTCTCTATACAGAAAACCTTTGTCCCAGTATACAGATTCCTCCTTCCCTTGAGAATCAGGTGCCTCCCTAGCTACCTGCCTCAGGCCTTGCAATGTAGGGTCTGAGAGCTGAGCCTGTCTCAACTATCTCTTTGTAACCGTTCCCAGTTCCCCTTCCACAGGAAGTCTGGCATCCTCTGACAGTGGTGCCTCACTGTTAGCCTGGGTACTACTACTCACCTCTACCTTTGCAGTCACTCTGTCCAAGGGAACATCAGTACCCACAAGCAGCTGTGGCTCACATTCAGTCTCACTGCTACACAGTAGCTCCCTCCCTGAAGTAACCACCTCACCAGTACTGGCTGCAAGTATGCAGTCTGTCTGAATCTCCCCCAGGCTACCAGACACCCATGCTTGTCTCCAAGCCTGACTGCAAGTAACTGCATGAGCACATGGTATTGCATTATCAGAATCATCCCCTGTCAGGACATCTGCAGGGATATCCTCAAACAAACCTACTTGCTGGTTTCCTTTTCCATCCTCCCAGTCAAGGGGAACCCTATTCAAAGTTATTTAGAATGAGGTCCCTCCTAAAGCTCTGACTGGAATAGAATGCCCAGGCAAGTAGTGCTCCTCTGTAACCATTGCAGGCTTTACAATGGTTATGTCAGAGACTGTGTCTGACTTAGCAATGGCCTCCTAGCCATTCACTACAATAGGATATAACCTCTTGTGGTAGTTTGGTACCCTTGTTGTCCCAAGACACCCTACTATTGGCATTTTGTCTTCCCCACTTACTGGCTGTCTCACATTTTGTTCCCCACCTTGCTTCCATGGACATTTGTATGCCACTGGTTGCATTCAAAACATTTAACCCTAGGACCTGGATATGTATCTGGACTAGTGGGTTCCCCTGCTTCTGGCAGATTCAGTTGGGGCAGTCTGTGCTGCCCACCATGGGTTCCTTTAGACCGATGAGCGGTACTGGGGATCCCTTTCCTGTGTATGGCTGCCCTGCTTGCTAGGTATAGGTCTCCTGTCTTACCCAACTCATCTGAAGTAGCACATTATCTATTAGCTAACCAGATCCTCATGTCCTCACACAAAGTGCTAAGGGCTTGTTCCCTCAACAAAAGGTCTGACAGCCCTTCAAATGTGGTGACCTGACATCCACTCACCCACCTATGAAAATAAGTGCTCAGTTCAACAACATATTCACACACACTTTTTTATCTCCCTTGTGTCTATGCTCATGCAACTTTTTCCTATAAGTTTCAGGTGTTAGCTTAAAACATTCTAACAAGCAATGCTTAATAGCAGTGTAATTAAAACAGTCAACGTCAGACATTTTAGACAACACAGTTACAGATTTACCATGAACCGTACCTAGAGCCTTTGGTCAGCATCATACTGTTTACACACCCTCTCAAACATATTAATGAAACTATCAAAATTATCCCCCTCTTTAAACTGCAGAAGAAATGTACTGACCTTTTATGCTTCTGGGGTCCAGTTATTCCCTTCCCCATTACTTCCATGGCTTTGCTGAAGAGTCAGCATCTACCTCTCATGCTGCCTCTGCCTCTCCTTTTCCTCAGCTTCCAGGCATAGCAGTTTCCATTCTCCAAAGCCTGAAAACAGCTCAGTCTCTCAGCTGCTTATATTTCCAAATGCCTGGCTTCCAACTCAAGTCTCTTTAGCTCAGGATGGATTTTTACGTCCTCTGCACAAAGTTTGAGCTGCCCATTCTCTGAGGGTGGTACATCTCCAGTGTCAGTCTCATCGTCCTCCTGGTTGCTATTTTCTGATGCAGCTGTGACCAAATCTGCAGTCATGACTGCCTTAGTCAGGTTTACATGTACCAGTCCTTTAGCCTGGCACATCTCAGCCAGCTGGCAAAATTGTCAGCTTTCCATACTCCCCTGCTGACATGCTGCCTCCTCTCCCTGACTAACTAAGCTAACAAAAGAAATAAAACAATTGTGATCTGAATTCTGAGTATTCACTAAGTGGCTGATTTAGAGTACAATACATCTTCAGTGATCACTATACACAAGCTACAGGAATTCACTCTACCCACACCACTACAAGCCAATTAGTATTTGCCAACCAATTAATATGTGGTGTGGTTATCCCACCACTGCCAAACAATTAATATGTGATGCCTGTGCCCTGGCCCAGTAATCAAGGAGCCTCAGTTCTCACCACTAACACTAGTGAGGGGCATGCATATAGGGAAAGGATAATAAATACACACACAGTAAAGTACAATTTCCTTTAAGAGCACACAGAGATCAAGAGATTACAGTCAGTCTGGGGCTGGTTTCCCCCTTTCTCTCCAGGTCTCCAATAAGACTCCCCACTGACACAGCTATAGGGTCCAGATCTCAGCCTAGTGGGCAAGCTAAAACCTCCAGCTCCCTCTCTGTCCAACCAGTGCTTCGTGTCCCTGCTCAAGTAGCTGACACACACACACACACACACACACACACACACACACACACACACACACACACACACACACTTTGAGACAAGAGTTATATACAACCACACAGACACTCCTGAGGAAGGCTGCCACAGGTTCTCCAGCTGTGCCCCTTTTCTGCTCAGTCTAAAAGGTAGTACCAGCTTCCACCATCCACTAATATCAGATACTCAAAGGCCATTCTGAAAGGGTGTCCAATTATTACTGTGCAATATTATTACCCAAATGGTAAGTGTGACTGAACAGTCAAGGCTTATTAGAGTGACTTGGTACAGTATCACTATATATATGCAAATGTACTCCAGAGCTTAAATTATCTCTGCACAAAACAGCCACAGTTGAAAGGTTTACAAATATTTAATAATAAATAATAAAAACACAAGACAATACTTCTTACTACACAGTGCCAGTCAAGAGTTCAGAGATCCCAGAGAAATACTTAAAATGATACAGTAGAAAAGTTCCGACATCAACATAGAAAAACACTTACCCCGGGATTCATGAAGGCCGGCGTTAGGCTTGCACCGACTGTGCAGCATACAGTAGGTGCAGTAGCACCATATGCATATTAAAGAAGGTGCACTGCCGCCACAGCAACGTGCATAGGAAATGAGTGTGAGTGCATGCAGCGTGTCGAAGTGCCGCATGGAGGCGTGGAAATGTCAGCTGTTGACGTGCAACCTAAAATGCTGAATATTACAGTCGGCCTGCAATAGTAATCACACCTGTCAGTGTCCGTGGATACTGAAACATATGGAAAGCATACAAGACAGTTCCTGTGAACACAAAATTAAGAAGCAAACACAAATGCACGTTAGTGAATATCGAGTCTCCATCCCTCGAACAAATGACATTTAAAACCGTGTACCCGTATTCTAATGCAGTGTTAATAGTTATACCAAGTGGAAGTGAAACGCATCATGTTAGCATGCCGCCAATAGCTAAGTCTAGCCGAATGGTTAAGGTTACCACCTGTCCCACATTGTGAGGGAGTACACAGCTGGGCAGTTGTGTCCATACCAAAACCATTATAAATGTAAAATATCCTGCGACCGTATGACATAATTATGTCCCACATCGCATGTAATAGTCACATACAATAGTTATTTCCATATGTAACATACCACATGTTACAAGAAATAGAATAAGCAAGTAAATGAAACAGAAGGAGCATATAAACTGCAACAACAATAAGCTAACATGTAGGCATAAAACAAAAGTATTATCCGGTGTACTGACCGTTGGTATGTGTTGTCCTGTAGAATCTGATTTGTGTCCGGAATATATCCCATCCTGGACATATGAAAAGGTGGCAACCCTACCAATGGTCAGAGCATTCGGCCAAAATCTGCACATATGCGGTCCAAGCCGTTCTTGTCAGGATGTGTCAAAGTTGAACAGGTATTACCCGGGTGTACCTAGCATGTCATGAAAGATAAGTATTTACATGTACCTATGTGCGTGATGTACAGCATGTGGAAGGTGAAAAATGCCAGGGTAGTCCTCACAACCATACAGGTACCTGACATATGTAGTGTATGCAATGTGTTCCCTTAACCGTGCCATGGGCCATCAACCAAAGAAGGGATGGATGGAGTGTTTGGAATATGTGTGTAGGGGAGATGGGTAATGTTATAATCCACAAAGGCAAGACTGTGTTGGATGCATAATAGGTGAACTGGAGGTGTATGAGGGAGCAGCGGGTGAATCAGAAAGAAACACAAAGAACAAACATACACATCCGCAATACAACCTGACAGGCCATACTGTAGAACACAATCACACAAACATATGAATATCAAAATGTGCGCTACACATGTACAGAAACATCACCAGCACATACCCACAGAATGGTCTGGATGGAACTGGGCCATCCAACTGCAACACACCTGGATGCATAATTGAATACCCATCATCTCCTCTACAGCACACAACCCGCCCCCATTCCTGAACGTCCACCAAATCCAGCCATACCCGGGCTACTAGCTTGGCACAGCCATATCTACACATAGTTACCACTACTCATATGTAGTAGGCAGTGTCACCCTAGGCAGTGTCAGGATTGAAAACTATGTATCCCTTGCATGTAAAACCCCATCACATTTTCGTAAGTCCAAAAAAATTGAAGGTCGTTTGCTTGTTCAATTTTTGGATATCCCTCATGGGATAAGTATCCTGAGTAAACATCAGACTTGGTATCACGACATGATGTCCAGTCCTGTAGACATCTGGACACAAGTTGTATGTGCAGTAGTGGTTCACAAGACTGCTCAGCCTCCTGGCCATCATGCAGAACCTACTACCCGGGATCAAACACCTGCCCATGATGCACATCGCCCCACATGAATTATCGAGAAAATATGCTGTACACAGTCGCATACTGGCACTTGGAAATAAGATGATTAAGGCACTGACGTAAGCAGGGTACCTCCTGTCCCACTTTGTAGGTGTGTCCTGACCAAGAATGATACAATGGAAAATGTCCTGTGATTGTAGGAAATAACTATGTACCATATTTCATGTAACAGTTGCCTAAAACAGTTATTTCTGGATGTAAAATACATAAATCGTACAAGAAACAGAATAAGCAACTAACGTGCTACAGGAATAGGCTCTCATCTAGGAAAAAAATGAATGTTCTAAACCCTGTACTGACTGTGGGTATGTGTTGGCCTAAACAATCTTGTGTGTCCAGAATATATCCAATCCTGGACATATGAAAATGTGGCAACCCTACCAATGGTCAGAGCATTTGCACAATAACTGACCAGCCTATTAATCACTCATAAAACCAGTGACCTTTGGAGGAAAGGTGTTGAATGACACTTGAATGACTAATGACAATAATTAAGAGTAATAGACACTTTTAACTGCAGAAAATAAGTATTAATACATATGGCTCTGAATCCGTCAACACGTTTCAAGTTAATAGTACTAATATTGTAGAAGTATACGCAATTGTCTCTGATTTGTCATTGGCTTGTCCCTGTCACTTTTGAAATTAGTCCCCGAGTGTTACAGAGGTCCGTAATGTAAATAGGTATGTAGGTGTATGTACAGACATATATATATATATATATATATATATATATATATATATATATATACATATATACATGAAAGAAATGGTCACAATAAAGCGTTTGTAATGAATGTGAAGGGAAACACCAATGGAAAGAACCCCCACCCTGTATTACGTAGTGGAACCACCCTATATTATGTAGTGCCAACATAATAATCTGATCAGAAGTGCCCAAACTGCTGTGTCTGTAAACACAGGTAAAATGCTAAAATTGGGACCAACTCTGTCCATATGCTACGTCTAGCAATTGAACAGGTACAGGGCAGTTCCAGTTACCAGTCGGACAAGCCTAAACCCGGATCACCACATGAACACCCTGGCAATCAAACACACGTATGTGCCAGGACTATAAGCTTTGGAGATCTGAATATCCTTGGAGTTAGTAAACATGCAGCATGGGTCCAGAGCAGTAGGGAATAGGAAATGTCGCATGTGTAGTACTGCAGTTTTCCCAGCAGGAGAATGGATGCCTGCTGTGTAAGTGAAATGGTGAGGCGTATGTTAGGGTAGCTATGAACCATGGGTATACATATAAATGAAGCAGAACACCAATAGTGTAGTGGTTAGAGCATCTGCCTAATGTAAAGGCATTCCCGGTTCAGGTACGACTGTAGCACATATCGTTTTCTTGTGTAATGAATGCCTCTGTGCTGTAAAGCCAACATTTAAACATGTAAAGGTGAACGTTTGTTTCACATGGGGCCATTAACCGGATTCCTTCAATCAAAGTGGTATTGTCATAATGAATAAGGCACAAGTAAGCACAAAGAATTGGCAGTAAACATATGTAACTCACAATAAGGATATGCAAATGCGCCTGCACGGGTGTAAGCAGCTCCCAGCATAGCAAATGTATGTTGTTATGTACGGATGTAACTTATATAGATATATATATATATATATAAATATATATATATATATATATATATATATATATATATATATATATATATATAGATAGATATATATACACACACACACACACACAAACACATAGTTATATATATATATATATATATATATATATATATATATATATATATATATATATATATATATATATGTATGTGTGCATAGATATATATCCACAGACATAAAATAAAGAAATATATAAAAAACAAATATAAATATATATATATATATATATATATATATATATATATATATATATATATATATATATGGATCTACCTTACTAGATCGACAAGTTAAAACAGCGAAAACTACTTCACCGACGCCAGAAGATCGCAAATCACTTCACCGACGCCAGAAGATCGACAAGGCAGAAGACCGACGGAGGAAGACACCGACGCTGAGAACACTGCGATGGGGAAAGGATGTGTAAGTATGCGGTAGTGACGGACGATAGGGTGCGAGTAAGGTAAGTGTGCGATGTTGACGGTGTGTAGGGGTAGGTGTGGGATAAGTGAGTTAGGGTTAGGGCGTGGGTTAGGTGAGTTAGGGTTAGGGTGCGATGTTGGCGGTCTGTAGGGGTAGGGGTGGGATAAGTGAGTTAGGGTTAGGGTGCGGGTTAGGTAAGGGTGCGAGTAAGGTAAGTGTGCGATGCTGGTGGTCTGTAGGGTTAGGGGTGGGATAAGTGAGTTAGGGTTAGGGCGCGGGTTTGGTGAGTGTGCGATAGTGACGGACCTTAGGGTAAGGGTTTGGGTTAGGGTTGTAGATAGTTGTGTATGTATGGGTTAGTGTTGGTTTGTAAGGATTTTGGTGTGCTTGTGTTGTGTGTGTGGGTTTTGGATAGGAGATTTGTTTTGTTTGTTGGTATGATGTGTCGGGTGTATGCGATGTCGTGTTTGTGCACTGTCGATCTTCTGGCGTCGGTGAAGTGATTTGCGATCTTCTGGCGTCGGTGAAGTCGTTTTCGCTGTTTTAACTTGTCGATCTAGTAAGGTAGATCCATATATATATATATCTATATGTCATTGGATATATACACATGTACATAACTAAGTTATGTTACAGCAATTATGGGTAACATATGTTCAGGCCGGGCATATGTTACTGGGAGGTCCAATAAACAAACGTTTACCTCCCACACCACCCAGCTAGGATGGGCAGACATTCAGACATGCAATAAAGGTAAATACACCACTGCTTTTCAAAGCACCCGCATGGAAGTACCAGTGGGAGAGATCTGCAAGGTCTACACTTTAAACATGGATAACGGGGTCCATTGCGGGACACCAAAAATTCACTATACAGGCAACCCTATAGTGATTGACACAAGCAGGATGTAGCTGTACATGGAACAGTAGGTTGTGCAAGTTACGAATCAGAATCTAAAACAGTCCTAACTAAACCCTTCCAGAAATAAATAGTGATATTAGGTAAACAGATGGCGGAATACACGTAATGACTGACAACATATATACATTTTATATATATATATATATATATATATATATATATATATATATATATATATATATATATATATATATATATATGTTACTGTAGATATACACATGTACATAACTAGGTTATGTTACAGCAATTATAGGTAACATATGTTCAGACCGGGCATATGTTACTGGGAGGCCCAATAAACAAATGTTTACCTCCCACACCGCCCAGCTATGCTGGGCAGACATACAGACACGCAATAAAGGTAAATACACCGCTGCTTTCCAAACCACAGACAGGAAAGTACCAGTGGGAGAGATCTGCAAGGTCTACACTTTAAACATGGATAATGGGGTCCCCTTGCGGGACACCAAAAATTCACCATACAGGTGAACCTATGATAATCGACACGAGCAGGATGTAGCTGTACACGGAACAGTAGGTTGTGCAAATGTAATAACACATGGGTTGGCAAAACATACTGCATGTGTCCCGAGACGGGGAGAGTGGGCAGTTTGTAGGGGTGTGTTCATACCCCAGCTGCGCTCACAGTACGTATGAGTCATGAGTGCTGTAGAGGGGTGTCAGGTAGGGGACTCATGAGTATGCAATAATGAGCCTAAGTGTGCAGGTGTTGGTTGGCAGAGATGTATTAGGCCCGCCCAGTGGAAGTAATTAATATTCCTATGTGGGCATAGCAGATGCCTATACCTCCCAAACCTGAAGAGCACATCTACCGGATAGTCCGTAAACTATTGGGGGAACACATAGGGACTATATCAGTGCCTTGTACCCGATTATCATGGGCGTCAATGATTACGAATCAGAATATAACACAGTCCTAACTAAACACTTCCAGAACTAGTGATATTAGGTGGACAGGTGGCGGAATACACGTAATGACTAATGACATGTATGAGTCATAAACAGCATGTACCTTGACAAATGTGAATGAATACATATGCCCTGTCACCGTCAATGTGTCAGGTTAATAGAGCCAATCATCTAAATGTGCCCCTCAGGGTGTTATGCAGTATCCCTGATACAGTGTTCATTCTCCCCCATTCGTATGTGAGGTCTGCTAGTGACGGAAAGCGCATATTCCACCGACCACCTTAGGTAGATGATAGCATAGTAGTTTGGGGTTACCACCTGTTTGCTTTTGTGAGGGACACTCCACTCTGGGCAGTTGTGTCCTACAAAATGAATGTTACGGCACATGGCCTGTGATTTCAGGAAAAGAGTTCATATATTGTTTGCAGTGGTTGCATAAAATGATTTTGTTGTATCTGAAACACCTAGATGTTATAGGAAACAGTATTAGCAACTATAATGCTACAAGAATAACCTTAACTTATGCAAACCGGTGAAGTAGTCAATTTTCTAATGGGCTGCCACCATTCCAAATGGCCAAAGTGGGACCTGCTCTGTTGAAATGTCAGACGTACCAGGTCAGAACATACCTACAGCCATGCATAGTACAGAAATATACATATTAGCACAAATCAAAGCTTAGTCTAGCAGCAGTCAAGTTGCTTATGCTACTTCACATAACATATCGAAGTGTCATTTATGCAATAACCATTGCACGCAACTATTAGAGAAACGTAGAATATAATATTGTCCTCTAATCAGGACATTTGCTATGGCTAGATTATTCTCGCATGACACATATGCCTAATGAGGGACTGTCCCATGCAAAGTGGGAAAGGTATTACTCCTAAAGTCTCACTTTGGCCAATTTCAAAGTGGAAAACCTAAAATAGGTATGTGGTAGCATGACCCGGCAGAAAGATACGCTTCCCAAAACACATTTACATGTCTGCACTGCAGAGTATCAGTTCCCATGTATCAGCCAGATGGGAGCAGATTGTATGAGGAACACGCATATAATATGATTATGTCACTGGACAGGCCGCCGATTCCGTACAGTCGAACGCCTACTGTCGCATAATGGTCAGCCATACCCGATACTGTAATCATGTAGTCCGATGTAATAGGCATCACAAGGGATTGCACCCACCGTGAGTGACAAATGCAAGCACCAATGTCGGTGTACGTGCAAGTGAGGGAGAGAGCAGGTGTAAGCGTGTTTGTCTACCAGTATGCGAGTATTACACTGTTAAAGAAATGTGGAGTCTAAACAAGTATAAGGAGCTGTAACCAGAAGTCAACAGTGCTTAACACCACACAAACCCAATCACAACCACTCCCAACTACTGGAATGTGCCTTACCCACTCCGTATCCAAAGGCCTTGTTCTGGTCACAAACAAAGAACCATCCTTTGCAAGTGTTGGTAGCAACACCCTGCGCACACAGCTGATTTGAATTACCAATACACCATGGCATATATACAGACAATAGACAGTACCACACACATACCATACAGCACAGTCATCCAACAGTATAGCAATCTACTGGCAGATATGTCCGGACCACTGGCATTTGCAGACCTGGCCGTCTTGCATTTAAGTGTGTGAGCATGCCCAGTATGACCATTACGCATGTTGTCGACTGACATTACCGCCATACCTTCATGTGTTTGAGCATGCCCAGTAAGGTCAACTGGATCGCATGTGTCACATGTCCAGGTATTCAGTACTGTGGTGCCGACCCCTGTGTTGTACACTGACAGGTGGCATGCTGTGTCTGCAGTGTAACCAATGGTCATGTGGCACTGACTGTTGCTACATGTCTGCACAGCGTGGGGGGACATCCAACTGTATCCACATTCCTACACAGCACTGGAGGTGGCGCACATGACTTTCACATGTGTATGTTGGAAGGGGGGCACAGCTGACAGTTGTACACTTTTGCTACAACTGTACTGGTATGCCAGGTACTCCATTTCAGTGTGTGGACCTACCTAATTTGCTGGCTAGAGGCATACCATTGTACTTCAGATCCTATCTTTATTTACCAGCATAGTGGTTTCAGACGTCCTAGCCTTCACAACCTACATGCAACTGCCTGGTCTGCTGTAGTCTGTGTGTGTGTCTGTGGGGGTTGGGGTCATCCATTGGGAATATCCAGAGGCCATTGTATAGCATCTGGCTGTATTGGTCTACACCTGTCCAGCTATATGAGATTTGTGTGGGCTGTATGGACACACATGATGTTCAGCCCATAACCTGCAGTGGGTTAGGACACCCTGTGTACTACTGGCTACTATTGTGACCCCGGTATGTGCTACAGATGTCATGGTGCCACTATGGATGTGTACTGTCTGCTGCCCTAACAGTCGGCCACCAGATCCCCTTGTATGCTCACATCCATACCATAGCTACAGGTAAAAACACATTCTAATACAACTGCCAATTGGTAGGTTGATTGACTTACCTTGAGGGTGTGCCAGACCTGAGGATGGTACTGGAGGCTGCCTCTGTCGGATGCACACAGTGCACTTCCTGTACATGGCTGAGCACAAGTAGTGTCATATTTGGCATCCCTTTTACTGTCTGTGCGAGTCAGAGAGGGTGAAATTCCCTGGCTACCTACTGTGTCGGTGCCTACGCATGGCATAGGCACCTACAGTGTCGGTGCGTATGGCATGTGTTGCCTCTTTGCCAAGGGCAGGTCATACTGTGCATGCCTCCTTTCACCTACTGGGTCCAGCTCAGGTAGTTCCTTCTCTGAGTCACAATGTGCCTGTACAGGCCTTGGCATTGGTGGGGGGCTGTGTGGCCCTGCCCCATGCTGTTCCTGCTGCAACTGTTTCTGCAGGATCATATTGTGTAGCATAGCACATACCATAACAATTTGCATGCATGTAGCTGGTGAATACTGCAAGGCTCCACCAGATGTGTCCAGACACCAGAAACGTGACCTGAGCATCCCAAACACATGCTCAATTATATGTCTTATCTGTGCATGTGCCTCATTATGGTTTAGTTGTTCAGGCGTGTGTGCATTGCTGATGGGTGTCATCAGGCACGATTCTAGTGGTTACCCAGCATCCCCCACTAGGTGACTGTAGGGGATGTCCATATTGGCAAAGGTGTGGTACAGCTGCGTCAGATGCCATATATTGGAATCGTCATAGCTTCCAGGGCAGCCAGCACACACATTCAGTATAATCCCCTGGCCATCGCATATGACCTAGCTGTTGGAGGGTATGCCCCTGTGGTTAATGTAGGCCCTACCCTGCTCACCGGGTGGTGCTTGGATGCATATGTGTGTGCAGGCTATAGCACACAGTACCCCAGGGTAGTCTGCCATTTGGTGGAGGAGATGCATATTGCTGGTCAACACCTCACATGTGTTGAGGACATGTACGTGCTCACTGGCATGTGGTGACATGGCATCTGGGAACAAGTGCAATACTCTGGATGCAGATGCCTGTGAGATCCCCATGATATCCCCAGTTGTGCTTTGGGAGGTACCTGTGGCTAGTATACCTAGGCCTACACATACCTTGGTATCCACTGGGATGGGTTTCCCTCGGCCTGTTCGATGTGTCAGGTGTGGCCGGCACAGCTCAACAAGCTGTTGTAGGAGGTCTCTGTCCACCCCATAGCGCTCCACTATCTGTAGCTCATGTAGCCCCTGGTAGGTTACCTTGGGTCTGTAAAGTCTTCTGTCTCCTCACTAAGGATTGTTCAGCAGCATTCACATCCTCATCACCCTTAGCCTCCTGCACATGTTGGTCTATGTTGCCTGCTGCAGCCCTTCTCATTTGGTTGGATTGTGTTGAGAAATGTCCTCGCATGTATATACCGGTGGTGTAGAGTGTGGAAGAAACCTGTGGGTATGGTGCTTGGTCACTTTACCATAGTGTTCTGGTCAAGGCTGGGCATGTAATCTGCTGATTGGGCTAATTATCACCTGTTTCCACAGCTTGTTCACCTTGACTACTCCACTACTGCTGTTGTCCCTCCCAATTTCACTAGGCAGGTATAGACACACCCCTAGCTTAGGCGTGCTAAGGCAGGAGCAATCCCAAGGCACATGGCTCCAATGTACGTACAGTATGCCTGACACTCCCCCCATGCTTTCACCTATATTTGAGTCCTGCACCCAGCTATCTATACACATACACTCTTGGGATCTGCATCACACCCTGGGGATAAACAGGATTCACTATTTTCAACCTCATTTGCATAGTATTGACTTTTAATGCATAGTTATATGACCCATACTGATCCTCCAAAATAATAACCACTGCTTACTGTCCCTCAGATCTGCACAGAACTGGTTAAAGGTGTCTTAATATCACTACATTCAATGCCCCTTATTCTTCCCAGCAACAAAATAACCGGACTCTACATGAATAGAACCCAGGATCCTGCACACCACAGATGATGTGCCATACCACTAAGTCTTGGCAGATATATATACATCCAAGGTGATCACGTACAGATCATCCAGCACAGACATTCAATAGTCTAAAACCTACGGTGAGCAGCATCCGTTACTACTTAAGTCATGGCAACAGATTAATCTGGATACCAGCTACAAGTATATTCAGCTGATTATTGACTATTTTGCACCGATAGAAAATGAGCTGGTGGCAAAGGTCGATAAATTAAACTCTGATTATACATAATAGTTTTAACCATGACTTTTGTTTAAAAAAACTGGACTACTTATATGCACAGGTTGACTCATATGCCCTTAAATTGCAATCCACTAAGCAAAAAAAGTTGCAACGTGACTTCAAAGATTTTTCAGATGGTAATGTATTTGTCTGGGCGAGAAAAACGGAGAATGCTATCTCCACACACAATGTACCTGTGGACATTGCTACCATAGAAACTACGCTGATTGATGCTGACCTAGTGAGTCCTATACCCAGAAGCGCTGTTACAACAAACTCTGGGCATACGTCAGGAACCAGCTTCGTTACACCACCGGAGGTTCCGGTTCCGGTCTCCGTAGAGGGAACCAACGAGGCATCTACACCACAACCTAACCAGGAGGCGGAGAATGTCACCACATTCAGAAGAGACCTAGGAGCCATAAGGAAACATACAGCTCTACCTTGTGCTTCTGATTTTTTACCTCTACCAATAAAGAAGCCAGCGATATCGAGGGACAGATCACAGAGCTGGGACAGGAGGAAACGGAAGCTCTCAGGAGAGAGCCACTATCCACAAAGAAGGAGGTTCAGATGACGGAACACTTGTTTTTCAATCTTTCAAGGTTGGTACTCACCTCGACTGATGCCAGTGTGCTAGATAAAGGTCTTTCCTTTATCCCTTCCCAAGGCAGCACATTGAACAATTTGCTAACAGATTTACGGCTTTTTGCCAGGAGCATAGATCTTAAATTGTTATTTTATAGTGATGAGACAAGTTTCTCTGATAAATTATGTACACAGAGTGCCTGTTTATTTAAACATAGGAGTACTTTTTCTCCTCCATTATCTGGGGTTGTTGAAACTTTTGTTAAATTATGTGAGCGGGATATGTACACTTATTTCCTGGATGGGAATAAGAAATGCTCATATTTTAATATGTCTAAGCAGGAAAATATGTCCCTGAAGAAATTATCACAAGATAGCTCCATTGCTATCAGACCCGCAGACAAGGGGGGAGGGATTGTGTTGCTTAATAGGGAAGATTATGATAGGTACATGCAGTCTATGCTTAGTGATCATTTAACATATAAATGCATAGATGAAAAAGATTTAGACAAAATACTTAGAGATATTAATGACACACTATATGATTTATTGATGTGTCGACAGATCAGTAAGGATGTTTATGAGTTTTTTCATACTAGCCATCCTCAACTCCCAGTCATAAAGGGACTACCTAAAATGCACAAAGGGATATATCCACCTCCCATACGTCCTATAGTCTCGGGAGACGGATGGAGTACGGAAAACATTTCCATCTATCTAGAAAAATGTTTGAGACCCCTTGTTAATAATATTCCGACTGTTTTGAAGGATACCTATCAGCTTCTGGAATTTCTGGATGACCTGGAAGTTGAGTTATGTAGAGATAGACATCTTTTAATAACCATGGATGTTCAGAACTTGTTCACTTGTATCCCAAACGACAAGGGCATTGACTTAATTAGAGAACTGTTGCAAGCTTCACCATCAATAGACTGCAATATGCAGCTATTGATTTGCCAGCTGCTGGATCTGGTCTTGAGCAGCAATGTTTTTTGTTTTAAAGAGCATATGTTTCTACAACTTGCAGGGGTTGCCATGGGCAACCCCTGCACGAATACATATGCCAATTTAGTGGTTCACCAGTGGGAAAAGGAATTTCTATTTAGTCATGAATCCTTCAAAAAATGTTTGATGTATAAGTGTTTTGTGGATGATGTCCTTGTGGTTTGGGATGGTAGTGAGCAAGATTTTCTTTCGTTTGTATCATACTTGGAAACTACTACCAGCTTTTTAAGGTTTACCATAGAAACTTCACATGACACCATAAGTTTCCTTGATGTGAATCTTAGCATTCAAAACAATAGGTTATTGTCTTCTCTGCACAGGAAGACTTATTGGAAGAATGCCATATTACGATATGACAGTATGCATCCCCATCATATCTTCAAAGGGATAGTGAGATGCCAATTCCAGAGACTATTGAAATTATGTAAAGATCCCATGAACTTAAATATGGAATTAGAGAAAATGGAATTTATTTTTATAGAAAGGGGTTATGATTCTAAGTTAATAAGGCGTATTAAATCTGAAGTGTTGGGAGAACCTAGAAATTCAGAAAATCAAACTATCACTAAAATAGGTTATGGAAATAGGGCTAATACTACCTTTTCTAATAAGGCTATGTTTGTAACCACATACACAAATGACAGTCTAGATATTAAAAAATCATTTCTAAACACTGGGGTATTTTAACCCTAGATGACAAAGTACTAAATATAGTAGGGGCTACACCCAGACTTGTGTTCAGGAATAATAAGAATTTGAAAAGACTGCTTTGTGTTGATCATAACATCAGAGTAAGAGACATTAGTCCAATGGGCATGAGTATATCACAAGAAAGAGGGACTCATCCATGCAGGAACTGCAATTATTGTGGTTATATATCAATATCACAAAATTTTACACACCCAAATTTGGACTTTTCTTTTACCACTAGGTTTACTGCCAACTGTGACACCTCAGGTCTTATCTATTTAGCAACATGCCACTCTTGCCCTGCATTTTATGTGGGCATGACCAAAAGGAAACTTAAACATAGGATATACAACCATATATATGATATAAGGAAAAATAATCAGTTAAATGCCCTAGCCAAACATATTTCCATTTATAAAGAACATGGTTTTGTATTCAGGGTACTCCAGATTATTCCCCAGAATAAGCGAAGGGGAGACTATATGAATTATTTAGAGAGTAAAGAACTTGGATGGGTTTTCAAACTAAGAGCCCATTATCCTCCAGGCCTTAATAATTATGTTTCCTTACGATCTGTATTAAAGTCTCGCAAATAATATCTTATAAGCATTATTGTGTTAGTTATATCTACTTACTCTCATGAGTTCCAGATTCAGTATTTTATATATAATTATGTACATATTCATATATATATATTTATATGTATATATTTTAGTATTTTTTGCATTCATGCTTTTGCATTTATACACTTCTATTCATCTGTATCTAGGTATTGTTTACATGTATATATGTATATACATATATATTTTTAAATAGGTTTTATGCCTTTGGGTGATATATTGTTTTTGTAATTTCATTCATAGATTTCACATATGAGTTTAACTAGATTTATGAGAGGAGTTTTTATTTGCTGTGTATTTAAACATTTCATCAGTGTTTGTACTGATATAGGATGCTTTTGTTATATATTCACTTTTTGGTTAATTTAATTGCTGTCATTTTATATGGCGAGTTTTTAGATACAGGCAGTCTAAGGAGAATCTAAAGATGTGTCTCAATTAATTAACTAATGATCCACTCCCCATCTTGGTTATTGGAGAGTTTGAATTAATTGAATAATTAGAATGTGTTTAAATAAGATGGTTTGTCTTTAGTCTTTGATCTGAAGAAGCGTAGCAATACGCGAAAGCGCTCATCCACAGTTTCATCAAATAAAAGATTTTGGTTTTTACAACTGCTGCTGCCGTTTTTGTGCCTGAGACTGTACGTGTTTTGTTGCTTATAGTATAGGACATGTATTCCATCATGTAGATTTATGTGTGCTAATGTCCACATATATATATATATATATATATATATATATATATATATATATATATATATACACATATATATATATACATATATTTACATATATATATATATATATATATATACACATATATATATATATATATATATATATATATATATATATTACACATACATACACACACACACATAGATATAGAATTTATATCACGAGAGCGGACCACATGACACCAAAGCATTAGACAAGAATGAAAAGGAAAACACATGTGCCACCTGCATTATGTAGTGGTGTTACTATCAAGGCAAGTGTGTTTCATTGCATCACATTGGTCAGACTGTATTAAGGGTAAGAGTAGGGCTGCTGATATTTACTCACCAGACCTATTGGCGGCTGTATGTGTATGTCTTGCCAACCCAGTCTCTTGGGCGATCATGACATTTGTGGACACTATATAGGAAAGCAACAAAATATACTCAACACATCCTGGAGCTAGCCACTCACAGATACCAACACATAGGATATGACTGCCAAAAAACACACAACAGTCATGCCTTGGAATAGAACACCTACCTATCTATTCTATCACACTACAGCATTACGTAGTTATAGCACATGCAACAAAGATTACTAGCTCACAGCATTCCCAGAGGCATACTTCTAGGTAGGTGACATCATCAGCAAAGGCAAAGCATGACTCTGTCACCAGGCAGCTGGAAACACACACACTTGGCAGGGCTGGGATTAGAACATAGACCTAACTATTTTATTACACTACAGCATTATGCAGTTACAGAATGCGCTACCGAGATTACTGGGTCACAGCACTCCCAGAGGCATACTTCTAGGTGGGTGACATCAGCAATGGAAAAGACACCACTAGGGATTGTATGGAGAGTGAGCAGTCTAAAAGCATTACTCTGTCCCCAGGCAGCTGGAAATACACACTTCGCAGGGCTGGGATTAGAACACAGATCTAACTATCTTATCACACTACAGCATTACGCAGTTACAGAACGTGCTACCAAGATTACTGGAGCACAGTACTCCCAGAGGCATACTTCTAGGTGGGTGACATCATCAGCAATGGAAAAGATGCCAATAGGGATTGTATGGAGAGTGAGTAGTCTAAAAGCATTACTCTGTCCCCAGGCAGCTGGAAACATACACACACACACACACTTGGTAGGCTGGGATTAGAACATAGACCTAATTACCTTATCACACTACAGCATTATGCAGTTACAGAATGCGCTACCAAAATTACAGGAGCACAGCACTCCCAGAGGCATACTTCTAGGTGGGTGACATCATCAGCAATGGAAAAGATGCCGCTAGGGATTGTAAAGAGTGAGCAGTCTAAAAGCATTACTCTGTCCCCAGGCAGCTGGAAACACATGGCAGGGCTTGGATTAGAACATAGACCTATCTTATCACACTACAGCATTATGCAGTTACAGAACGTACTACCAAGATTACTGGAGCACAGTACTCCCAGAGGCATATTTCTAGGTGGGTGACATCATCAGCAATGGAAAAGACGGCGATAGGGATTGTATGGTGAGTGAGCAGTCTAAAAGCATTACTCTGTCCTCAGGCAGCTGGAAACACACACACACTTGGCAGGGATGGGATTAGAACATAGATCTAACTACCTTATCACACTACAGCATTATGCAGTTACAGAATGCACTACCAAGTTTACTGGAACACAGCACTCCCAGAGGCATACTTCTAGGTGGGTGAAATCATCAGCAATGGAAAAGATGCCGATAGGAATTGTATGGAGAGTGAGCAGTCTAAAAGCATTACTCTGTCCCCAGGCAGCTGGAAACACACAAACACACTTGGCAGGGCTGGGATTAAAACATAGACCTAACTACCTTATCACACTACAGCATTACACAGTTACAGAACTTGCTACTGAGATTACTGGAGCACAGCACTCCCAGAGGCATACTTCGAGGTGGGTGACATCATCAATGGAACAAATGCCGATACGGATTCTTTGGAGTGTGAGCAGTGTAAAAGCATATTAATATCCAAAGGCAGACAGAGACAAAGACACGCCAGTGGTGTGAGCAGGACAACTGCCTATCTACGGACTACTATTACAACACTACATAGATACGAGATGTGCCACAGACACTACACCTTTCAAGACAATCAATATGACCTTCTAGGAATGCGGACATCGACATGGATGCTGGCAGTTACGGTGTACATACCTGTGAACCAGTGTGTTCAATGTAGGAATCCATCCTGAAGTGGGGTATGTCCATCTGTTGCCTGGATGACCACTATCGCTATACAGGATTACGATGGTCATGCCCATACACAGAGAGGCACATAACCGACACAAGGTGTCACTGGGCATGCTCACACAGTAGCACACGTCTGTTTGGAATGCACTATGCGTCCAGATACACAACGGCGTACTGGGCTTGCTCACACACTTAGTAGCGAAGGGCTGTCTTGTATGCACTCTAATTCTAAACATGGAAGGGCACAGTGTGTCGATAGTCATCATTGTTAGCATGAACGCTGCACCACATATATCTGACAGCAGTCTTCTACACAACATCTGCTGCTGTCCATCACCTTAGCTGTACCAATCTAAACCTGGCACACTAATACCACCCGTGGTGATGTCCTGCCAGGAGTGGCTACTTCACACATATAGTACCATTCATAGATGAATATCCTGAGACCTGGTTAATACCTTGACACCTAGAGGACAATTGCATTGTATGTGTATGCTAAACAGTGCTAGATGTGTAGCGTTCGTAATAACAGCTGCCAATCTAGATCCAACAATGGGGAATACTGACATCTGTGCAGTGAGGAACACCTGGTATAAGGCTCAGTTGTGCACAATAGCACTACCACTGTATACCTCAGATACAGACATGCGGGCCATAACACCGTTACGGACCACTCCAGGTGGTAGTGTCCCCATGTACATGAATGCCACTCACATGTACAGACCAGTACACTCTCAAAAGCCATCACAGATGTGGCAGGTACAGATCACAGTGTCAAATACCGCATTCTAGGATGTAGCCCTCAGACATCACCATGAACTTGGACCAGCAACACTCATCCATACATTAGTACAACACCATGTTACTCATGACCAGTGGACTGTACCTAACTCTACAGCAACTGTGCGGACTACCCATGTACTGACAGGGTTCCATCATGTGCTATGCAATGCAATCATACCACTGTTCATAACCAGGTCAGCTGTGCACATAACAGGGGCCCTGGGTCATATACAGCTGTAACAGATAACTGTTGCTGTACACCAGTAAACACACTCATGTTTGGATATGACATACATGTACCTGCCATGGATATGTACATGCCCCCCACACACACAACACATATGTACATAGCATAGCTTTTGCTGTCCTTCATGCAGCCAAGTGGCTACAGCAATTACATGCATGCACATGGAAGGTAGCTCCATGGCTGTTGAATGCTAACAGTACATAAGGTGTGATAGCAATGCTGACTGAGTTAACATTCCCTCTGTACTGGTTACCCATGACAACTATCATATCATACAACAGTCCATGTGCCATGTATGTCATCACACATGTCCACCAATTGCAATGCATACAAACATGGCTACATGACAGGAATGTAGGACCTACACACATGTACATGTAGTGGTGTGCATTCAGCTACCATGCATGTGCAGTAGCTGATGTTTGCAGTTCATCTGTGTCTTACTACAACATGCAGTTGCAATGCCGTCCCATCATTGACACCTGTATATGGTGAAATACTGACAGTACGTTAAGATGTACATCAGGAATGGATGGATGTGTGTACATAAAGTGATGGGTCAACTTTGCAGATGGATGTTTGCTGAAGACAGCTCACAGATGTGTCACAAGCATCCTACCATAACATGTGCAAACACTAAGCTATGTTTATTGTTAATTGAAGGTGAAGACATACAGCCTACACAGTGGTCAGGGGGTCACTGACTGTAAATCACTTGACACTTGTAACACTTATGTCCTCCTGTGTGCATATAGCAGCACAATTGCCGAAGGTAGCGTCGGTACACATTGCAATGCAGGCAATACTGCTGCATGTCTGTCAGACGTATCATAACATAGCAGGTGTTTGATTCACAGTACTGCCATGTGTGTTTGCTTGTGTGTCCATATATGCCACATATGGTGGGGAATACATCCCAGTTGTTACACACCCCTGTACACTGTTGTAGAGATCTGTACATACTGCTGTGTAGAAAGCAAGACATAGGCAGGGGTGGTGTGTGTATCACACACACGTTAGCCATCTGTATGTGCATGACATATGTGAATTCAATTGTGGACTCCACAGTGTGTGTGTGTGTGTGTATGTACAGCTGTCTGGTGCATGGAATGAGGATGTATGCTACCATAGTGAACAGATAGGACCCCTAACCCCTCCAGGTGATGCAATCTACTACCCTGTTGATGCCATCTGTCTTAGGCAGTACTGACTACCTGCACATGTTCATTCTCTGTGGAGCGTCATGTGGGTGCACAGTACTGTAATGGTGATTACCACATAGGCAGGGGTCCTCACCTCAACACTATCAAGTGTGTGTATTATAGTGTCATTGTGTGTGTCTGTGTGTCTCTGTGTGTGTCTGTGTGTTCTCATCCTGTAATGTGAATGTGTATTACTGCTACACAGTGAGGCCTCATGCTATCAACTGGCCTCTACCCTTGACATCAGCTAGACTGCTGTGTAAATCCCCCGCACCATGTAACTGTACCTGTGATGTCACCTGGTATGGCTGTCACATCTCTAGCCACTGTAGTTTAGTACACAGCTCACATGCTCCTGGATCAGTAGTTGTGTAGACATCTTTGGAATGTCAGCCTTTCTAACAGTGAGGTTGAGGCTACGTATAGCATGCTGGTATTGCCATACATGCCTGTGAGTACTCCACATTTACACATGGGAAACTGCAAACACTGGTACTTAATGGCACATGCAATTAGACCTTAAGGAGAGAAGCAGGGCATCATTACCAATATGCTGTTACTGTTGTTACCAAGACACATACTGTGAACATAAAACAATGCATTCTAAACCTATACTACATGGTATGTCTGCTGCATGTCAACAGTACACAACAATTGTAATATACACTTATCTCCCTATTCTGTTCACTCTGTGCATCAGACCATATGAGCATGTCCCTGCACCGATGGTGTGGATGACAGGGATGTGGCACAGGCATCATCATATGCACAGGGTGATAATGTTTGCCAGGGGCCTAGGCTGCACCAGTGGATGACATCATGTGTGTGGGTTAGGGCCTGTGATCTAATTGGCAATGTGTGGTTGTTATGCATGTGAGTGTTGCAGTGCCCTACAGATGTTTCTGGTGTGTGCGTGTATGTGTGCACACAGTTCTGCCATGTGTCCGGCCTACACAATGGTATTACTGACAGCTCCAGATTGTACAGACCAGGATTTACAGCTCACTGTGTCTGGCCATGGCCACGTGACCTGTGCCTGCCAGGGGTTCCACAGGCACTACCAGACAGAGGTACAGATTGGGTACTGTCCGATGACACATGTCCACTGGAACCATGTCCCCGCTGGGACCGTCCATGGCCATGTCAACGTGGCCTGCTGTGTCCTGATGTGGACAGCGCAGCACCAGCTGCACTGCTGCTTCTACCGGCACTATGGGAGCGGGCATGTGAGGTAGCTCATTCACGTAGACCTGCACCAGGTGGTGTAGCTGGCCTACGTCCACGTGGCCTATGCCTCACTCCTACCAGATGTTCCAGCACAGACAGCTCACTCTCACAGATTGCCATGCCATGGTCAAGGATTCTAATCATCTGTCCAAAACATCAGCAATCTGCTGTTGAGAATTTGCCAATGCCTGGATGTTGTCATTTAAAGAATGAATAGCAGCCCTCTGAAGCCTCTGCCCTTCTCTGCTCTGCCATTCAGCACATGCCTGTGCCGCCATTACAGTCTGAAACATGCATCTGGTGACACCAGCTGCTGTGTACTGTTCTGCAGGTGCATGTCAGCCAGAGGTCTTCCTATGAGCAGCACTGGCCACATGCCTGTGTGGCACATCTGCAGTCATTTGACTGACACCATGGTGTGAAGACACACCTTCCATAGCCACCACATGTTCCTGTTCCAAGCTAACACACACTAACTGTCCTTCCTCTATGGCCACTGGTGATGGGGTATGTGTTGGCATGAGAACTGCGTGCGGGGATGAGGGGGATATAGATGGGATGACAACCAATGGCACAGATTCAGCCCCTGACAACCCTGCCTGTACCTCAAGTATATGTTCATCATCACTGCTAGAGTCTGTGGGGACACTAACATCAGATGGACCACAGGAGGGTAATGCACCTACATCACCTGTGAAGGCAAACAAAGACTCTGCATTACAATAGAGACACACACACAGACACACACACACACACACACACACACACACACACACACACACACACACACACACACACACACACACACACACACACACACACACACACACACACACACATGCATACACACACAGACACACACACACAGAGACACGCACACACCATGCATGTGATTTGACAGAAGGCATGCAACATGCATGTGATACAGCAGATGGCATGCAGCTCAGGCATTAATAGTGGTAGTTATCATACATCCCTGGGTGGCACACAACAGCAAGCATGTGTCATAGCAGAAGCCATGCATTTCACACAATCATGGTAGTAAGCATGCATCCCTGTGATACACCATGTGGACCAGCACAGGTTAACAGTACACATGGCTGATGTGAGGCATATGTCATTGACATTAAAATGTAGTATGACATGTAATCTGCTGACGTGTGCATTGACATGCATACATGTTTGACACAACAATGTCCTGACACATGTACAGTGGTGTAATGGTGTCACATTGCAGTGTTGTCTGTACGCCCTACAGATAGAATGCACTTTTAGCAGATGTGCATGACCATTGAAGGGCACTATGAGGCGTCTATATTGCTATACAGTGTAAAGTACAGACACAGTGCCATTGCATGGAATCATGAGGCATCTCTATTGTTATACAGTGTGGAATACACACACAGTGCATAGCCATGACTGTGTGCATACACAATACATAAATACTGTGGATTGTGACCCACGTCGCTGAGGTGTATACACACTAAACCATGATGTGTCATGTGTGACAGGTCACCAAAAGACATACAGATGACACCCCTGCACAACTGCTAACATTTCTTAGCTGCCTGGCAACCATGTCCACACATGGCAGACTTGTCAATACACCACATCCCACATGACATTCATGTACCACACACATGAGGTGCACGGCTGACAGTGATGCCCAACCGCAGCAAGGGAAATGTATGGTATCTGTGGGCTGATGTTGTGTCTGTGTATGTATGTGGATGCTGTACAGGTGACTACTGGCATGCTGTGACACAGTCATGATGTTCAACACATCTTATGTGGTCGAATTAAGTGACACCTCCACAAGCTGTGCACAGGCTTTTAGGATGTCCAGTGTTCCACATCTACTATATAACCATTCAACAAAGGCTATAGTTGGACCATGTGTAGACAATGTGCAACAGGGTGTACACACATACACATCACATCTACTGTGTGTTGCTACATGTCTCTGGCCATCCTCCATGGCTATGTGTGAACATGTGTTGGCCAAACGTTTGTGATGGCCAGCTATTACACATGTCTGTGTTGTCCCATATGACATACACCCATAGATGTCAGATACTCCACTGTCCACAGGGTTATGCAGACAAAGGTTTGTTTGTTTGGTATGTGGGGTATGTTTTATGGGATAGTGAGACAATGTTGCAGCCGGACCACTACATGTCAGATGGCACATCACAATGTGTGCACTCATTGCAGGGGCATATTCCACAATGGTGAATTCTGCGGGCTGCCCATACTCCAGCTCACTGTGTAGTACTGTTTGCGTACCCCACATGTGTTGTTCTGATGTATAGTACATATTCCTACATTGAACAACACCTCCACTGTTGTATGCACAGCTGTCTACACATGTAGCAATGACAGTTTCTGTGGTTTCATGTCGGTGTTTCATTTAGTTTGTATGTATTGCACATGGGTAGCCAATGTGATTGATTAAAGATGCGACCTGTATATCGTGACTGGACCATACATTATGTGCACATGTGTTAACTGGCCAAACAGCAAATGGATCTGTGCATTAACATGCCTGATACTGATAACTGTCTCACCTGCAACAGCCTGCTGTCTCTGTGGCACACCAGTGGTACCTGTATAGGGGTGACACGGCAGTATGATCATTATCCATGACTGTATGACAGTTACAGGGTACAATGTGCATGTTAACACATTCGCCAGTACAATAGGATATATTATGGAGTATGCACATGTGTGCATGCACAGGGTAGCATACAATAGTATGCGGCATGTGTGTAAACATACCTTGCATATGATGTTACATTACATATTGTATAGTGACACATGCAACTAAATGGGATATAATAGTTATATGTGCAGTAGTGACTTACCAGGCAACTCCAGGCTTGGTGGTTGGGAGACACCCACCTCCACGATGGCAGCTAGAGTTTGTGGATGCTGTTCTGATGGGGTCCCCAGGCTGGCCAGTAGCTCCTCGGTAGGTGTGAGTGGGGGCTGGGTTGGTGGCCCACCACCTGTTGTACCTTGTTCCCTGGCGATTGGCATTCGCATGCTGTTTCGCATGTCTGATCAGGTCCGTGCAGTGTCTGCACACCTGTTCGTAGGTGCGGTTATGGCCACCCACATCATTAACCTTCCTGCTAAGTTCCTGCCACAGGTCATCATGCTGCTGGGCATGCTCTGGCACATGGCTGAACAATACCTCATAGTTATCCTGGAGGTAAGGTATGAGGACCTCATCCTCCAAGTGTCTATATGCTGGCAGTCTTGATCAAGGCATATTTGGAAGACATAATGATGGAGACAGGTCACAGTATTTCAGAGATGCACAGAGATACAGCTGCACATACATGTGTATTACATTTAGTACATATGAACAGTTGTCTTTGCAAATCTTCATGACACTGACACCACTGACATGTTTGTATCACACACATGTAACACCTGATGGGGATTGGATATTATCACCATATATGTGTGTCACCTCATTACATTGCTCATACTCCATGTGAATTCTGTCTTGATGTGGGCATGTCTGTTTGTCTGTACTGGTGTTCTTACCTATCAACACATGCCTGGATGTGTCCACATTAATGCTGTTGACCTTGATGCTGTGTATATGTCACATATCAACACATACACAGCCTTAATGGACATGAACTGTGACAATGCAGACATACGCATGGAAAGCTTTACATGCATGTGTTTTGCCATATACTTCTACACGGCACTGTACAGCAGTTCAACATCCTGCCACATATCGCCTGTGTTGCACATGTGATACACATGGGACAATGGCTAGCCGTATGGTATTTGCAGGGATGGTTATCAACTATACATGTACGGCCAAGGTCATGTAGTAGTGTGTATGCCCTGGGCCATGTATGAGCATAGGATGTAAGGTTTTCTAGCTGTATCCGACAGCCATGTTCCCACCGGCAGGTGAATCAGTGCCACATAGCTGATCCAGACAGTTAATGATACATCTACCATGCGGTCATCACACCATGTCTGACAGAGATGACATGTGCAGCTTTGCTGGACAGGGTTGCATAGTATGGCAGGAGTATGTAACGTGTATGGCACAGGGTTCTGTCCAGCATGTGGCGATCCTTGTACTAGGAAGGTGGCTGTCCATGACATATGTATTTCAGATCAGGATATTTACATGTAGCATGTCCAACATCACAGTGTTGGACATGTCTTTATGCAGGGTAGGCAGCATGCGGCATAGTGGAGATGAGGATTGTGAAGGCTGGTGTTGCCCATCTAAGCATGGCAATACCCCTTAAAGGTGATATGTGATCCGATATTGGTCACTTCAGTGATGAGTATGGCTGTACAATGATCTCCATGCTCATGGATGGCACCCTGTCATGACTAGGGTTGTCTCTTATGACTACCTAGGCCTGGTGATGTCACTAGCACAGGGAGGTAAACTGCACAGCACCATCCCTTACACACGGTGTCCATAATGTTGACCGCTGCCTAGGTGGTAGTTTATGGGTACAGGGTTATTAACCTAGCAGTGACATTGCAATAAGCAGCTGTCAGATTTTGCACATATGTCATGCACCTCACCCACAAAGCCCATTCTGTATGTTGTCCACAACACTGAGTCAGCTATTGCTCCTAGGTCATGGCCATTCACATACTTACATATGCAGATGCCTCCAATTTGTCTGTGTGGTATTGGCTACAATGGGGGGAGTACAAAACATTATCCCTGTTTTACTGTAACTGCCACTGGTGTGATATGCACATGTCACTCAGACACCTTTTGTAGTGTTGGTTCTGTCAACAAGCCACTGGCAGAACACTACTGTGACATACAATGGTACATCTAGTATACCGAGTGTAGGTGGAGCACAGTATAGGTGATTATGTCCTATGACCTGTCACAGGTATGATATGCAGTGTGAAATCATCCGTACTACGTATGAAACAACAGTAGCCAGCAGTTGAAGTGTAAGGAGACATTAAAACAATAAATTTAAGGTATAGAACCATAAAACTTTATTAGTCACAGACCGGTTTCGGCATATCCATGCCTTCTTCAGTGTGAATAAATGGACATACTTAATAATTCATGACATACAAATTTAAAGACAACCTCCACCAATAGGAACATAGTATGTTCCAATAACTTCATAAATATTCATGAATCCATAGAGAGTATGAGATCTAACAATAAAATGAATATAATAATATATGTATAGGATCCCAAACAGGTTACAACCACTAGATAATAACCTAATGATATATGTTAGAGATGTTGATATATCAATAAATCAATAATCAGCAAAAAAATAATGAATGAAAAATAATATATGTATCCATGATTATATGCCCTAATAAGCATATACAGTATAACATAATACTATTTTAAATACTTATAATAGAAATTAATGAAAACAAAAATTGATAAAAAACAATATTGATGAACCTTGAGAGAAAATGTATGTAAACCCCAGGTTCCAAACACAACAAAATATATTGCATATATACCACATCATATGATCACCCAGTGTAATGATCCAATATCTTTCTTTATGATTTAATATGCTGTGCCACCCTTGGGTATTGCTTCTGCCACCTAATATTCTATCGATTATCATAAAAGAGAACTCAGCATTATTATGTTTTAACACGTCGATACAATGCATTGGTTTCCTTTTTGGTCTTAATATCACTACTATGTTCATTAAAACGAGTTCTAAGTGATCTGGAAGTCTGGCCCAAATAAAAGGCCGAACACCTACAACTGGCCCAATAGATAACCCAATTACTACTACAGTTCCCAAAGACCTTATTTTCAAAAACTTTGCTAGTATTCTGACTGGAAAATTGTCTTGATTTATAGACCTGTTTACAGGAACTACAGTGGCCAACCAATTCATCATCAGACATAGTTAGTTGTTTGTGGATGGCCCCACCACTCTCAGTATGTTTAAAGTGAGAAAACAGGGACCCCAACGTCTTACCTCTCCGATATGTAAACTTGCATTCCGAATCCCAAAATGGTTCTAAGATAATCATTAGCCAAAAGAATATTCCAATGTCTGTTAATGATCACCCTAATGGCAGTATAATTTCTGCCAAAGGTGGTAATGAATCTTATAGTGGACCCCGAAGATGCCTGATCTCATTTTTTATATTTAAGTAGGGAGTCCCTGTCCATGTTGTTGGTAGCTTCCCAAGCCATATAGATATCCTGATGTTTGTATCCCCTATGGACAAACCTCTGATATAACTCCGAACTTGCTCTTTGATAATCAAGTTGTGAGGAAATAATACATTTAATGTGCATAAACTGTGACCTAGGATGTTCCTGATGGTGTGGCGTGGATGAATACTTGAGGCATGTAATAAGGTGTTATATTGGGGATATTTACAGTATACACTAGCACTTAATGTATGATCTTTATTTCTGGTAACAGTAACATCCAAAAAGTTGATGGAATCCAAATTATATGTGACTGTAAATTCAATCCCCCAAATATTATCGTTTAGATATTCAACAAACTCCTGTAAATATCCAGCATCAGCACGCCACACCATCCAACAGTCATCCAAGTATCTGCGCCATATATCAATCTCAACTTGATAGATGTTATGAGATGAATCATAAATCATACATTCTTCTGGGAAAATCATGAATAAATCAGCATAAATAGGAGCAAAAGAGGCCCCCATGGCCGTCCCACGAAGCTGCCAATAACATTGTCCTTGAAAATAGAAAACATTTTTAGTAAGGACATGTTCTGTAAGGTAGATGAGCAAGGTGTTGAAGCCCAGGGAATACAAATCCGCCTTCTCCAACCAAAGTTGTAGGGCTTGTAGACCAGCCCAATGCGGGATACTAGTATAGAGAGAGATTTAACATCTAGCGAACACATAAGCCACCCATGTTCAAGTTGTGTGTCCTGAATGATGTGAAGAAATTGCATGGTATCTTGTAGCCTGGCCCTAACAAAACCCAACAAGGGTTTAAGATGTTGAGTGAGAAATGCAGACAGGTTCAGTAAGTGAGCCAATGCTGGAGCCTATTGGCCTACAAGGTGGATTGGTACGACATTTGTGAATTTTAGGTAATAGATATAAAATCTGCTTTCTGGGGTCTTTAACAGTTAAATGTGAGACACAACTCTCAGTAAGAATACCCTCTTCCAAAGCCAAATCCAAGAAAGTATCAATCTCATTCTTGAAATGTGGAGTGGGGTCTGTGTCCATATACATATAACATCCAGTATCAGATAGTTTAGAAAGACCCTCATTAAGATAATAAGTCATATTCTGTACTACAACTGCTCCCCCTTTGTCTGCAGGTAAAATGGTGATGTCATGATTACTGCGTAATTGTTGAAGGGCCATAGTTTCCTGTGATGTAAGGTTATGTCCCAGCATGGTATATTCATGATGTTGAAAATGTAAATCACGAAGAACTGATTGCATGAAAATTGAAACATGTTTCTGCATAGGAGGCAGAAAATCTGATTTATGAAATCTAAATTCATTCGATCTTTGAGTATCCCTGTCGACAAAAAATAATTTGAGATTCAAATTATGACAAAAGCTTTGAACATCCTGTACAATGTGATATTCATTAGAAAAGAAACCAGGTACAAAACTGAGTCCTTTATTCAGAAGTTGTATTTGCACATCAGACAGTGTATATTTGGACAAATTTAAAACATTGTGACACCCATTAGATGCTATGCTAGAAAATTCTGAATGATTCCCTCCAGTATGTCTGACCTGTTTCCTCTTTTGGTGTTTGTGTCCCCCTCGACACTTGGACCCAAACCTAAAGGGATCAGATTATTAGATTTTTTGCAATTAGGGGAACCCCTACTAATTGTACATTCATTGTGTGTTAGTGAGGAATCCTCTCCTGAAGTACTAGTGTTAAATCCTCCTTCTTTTTCAATATGGAACGTGGTCTCTTTCTAGTATGGGTAGAGGTTGAACCCTGACTATTGTCCTCAAACCTCACCATTTTCTGGGATTCAAATGGGTGTCCCCTCTGATAGTCAAGAAAATCTCGACAAAATTTTTTAATCTTGCGTTCCTTAGTTGTGTTCTCATGGATATTTAAATCCTTAGATAATTTTTTAAGATATTGTTGAAATTTGGGGTGATCATCAAATTTTTTAGCATCAGAACATATAATTTTAACCTCCTGAATATTAGTGTCCTCAGTACTCTCATAATAAAGTAATAATGTATTCACAAATAACATGGTACCTGATTGTAAAGCTTCTTTCCAATCTGTATGAAGATTCTCATCTGGTCTACCAACCAATGGTTGTAACCTTAGTCTAAGGCCCCGATGGGGCAATATTTTGTTTCGAATAAGCCCGAAAGAGTCTCAAATTCCAAATATTGGTCCTCAAATTCTTGAGACCCTTAGTCAAAGAATGAAATGTCAATTCACAATCCAAAGGCATATTCTGCCCATTGTTGTCTTGATTACTGCCTGGCGAAGCATTGATGCCAAAAACACCAATGTCTTCCCGATCGGCACATAATCCACACAATAGTTTGTCAAGGTCCATGTTGTGAATAAACAGAATATAAAATAAACTAATTATGAACACCAACCAAGGAACCACAAAAAACAAATATATCTGTACCACACATACCCAATTTGAGATGTCTGAGGATAAAAGTCAGGGAATCATACCATTTACATGAAATGTCATTTAGTACAGATGTATATAAACATCCTTATGAAAAAGGTAGGGATTAACACTTGGAATGCAACATCAATATATCTGTATGGTGTGGAGTGTAAACCTAATGTTAAAAATAATCCCAACAGTACCAGATCATCTAAATGGAAAAGAACCCCTCAAAACATGAAAGAAGATGTTGAAAAACACTTCTAACCAATGGAATGTGGCCACAAATCTTAGCGTGATTTTTTTAAATTAAAAATAAAAATAATGCATCCTTGATAGATAACTATGTTGTAACTATTCTAGACATAAGTTGAATATGCTGACCACTGCAAAAACAGTTGTCAGTAAAAGAATTGTTTAAGGAAAGGCTAGCCCACCAAAAAAGTCATTAAACATATAATATGATTATACAAAAACCTAACACATTTGACATGTTAAACTCTGTTGTAAAGACAACAATATCATGTTTGTATATAAAAATACAATGTCAAAATGTTTGTAAAAAGGCTTCCGTAAAAGTCAATGTTAACTAAGGTCAATGTTAACAATTCCTAAATAAAATAACAGATATGTGCTTACAATCATTGACCAATCCTGTCCTTAAATATACAATATGTTGGATATATAATATCAAGAATATTGTAAAATATTAATAACATGAAAATTATATAACAAATATGTCAACCAATGGATAGAAGCGAAGCTGGACAAATATTCAGTAGTTGCTCAAAACCAAGGCAAAATACATCCAGATAAATCCATGTAAAACCAACGTGTCCTGTGATGCATATAAATCTTTATTTCAACAGACAAGCGCTTTTGCTACGTATAGCTTCTTCAGGTCAATTTAATAATAATAAAATCAAGTTCCACAATATATAGGCAAGTCAATTAATCAATAGCAGCATCAATTACACATTTAAAAGGGAAATGTAAAAATATAAAAATGACAGTACATGGAGATGTATCTCAGATTAAAACTACTCATATAAATATAAAAATGTAAAAGCATGTATAAATGATGTGCATATATATATATATATATATATATACGAATATAAAAAATATATATATGTATATATATGTTGATAGAAGAATAATGTACATATAATGCAAAAATGTATACACGTATATTTCTCAAACAAATAGACATATATATATATATATACAAGATGTATACATATAAAAAGCTATAAATACGCAGCAATATCAATCAATTAACCCTATCTATTGTCATATTTCTAGGTACTAAAGTGAACATGCCTATAATGTCATTGTTAAATCATATATAAATACAAATTTTCACTTAATGTTTCTACGTCTCCTTAACCTGGGTTTGATAGATGCTCTCTCATTCAGGCCTGACCTATTATCAGCCCTCAATCTGATGATCCAATCACTCTCCTTGCTTTCAGTGTAATTCCTTATATCACCTCCTCTCTTATTCGGGATTACAAACTCCAGAGCCCTAAACAGGAATGTATGTGTGTGATCACTGGCACTAACATGCTTAGCTAAAGCATTGTGAACTGACCCTTTCCTAATGTGGTATACATGTTCTTTTATTCTATCCAGGGGCGGCTCGTGGCATCGGGCTGCCAGACTGCAGCCCCCTCAGCTAGACAGCTGAGTACTTAGTTTCTTTTTTTTTTATGTAAAAAAAAAAAAAAAAATGAAATCTGTTCTTAATACTTTAAATTTCGAGTCCGCGACTCGAAATTACGCATTGCGCTTCTATCGCAACAGCATTTTTTTTTTAATTCTTGCTGCAATGTTTTCATTGCAGCCCGGAGGAGCAAAGAAGGCATCATTGTGATGCCCAGAACTCCCCAGAAGTCTATGCGGTTGAGACACAAACCGCATAGACATGGAAGGGGCTCGGACTGCGACGTCCGCAGGCACGTCATGACGTGCTTGCTGGGCAAATGCTGCTGATTGGTTGTCGCTCTCTTCCTGGGCTTTATGTGCTGGGAAAAGAGCGAGAATCAGTCAGTCAGTTTTCGGCGTTGGAGTGGACCTGATCATATTTGACCTATTCGTACTATTTAGTTTTAATTAATTTAAACAAAATTTTTTTTTTATTTTTTGTCACAAGACAAAGTATTTTTAATTAAGTACACAGAGAGCGAGGCAAGAAGCGAAGGAGGACTGTCTGTGTGGTGGATTTATTTGCTGCTTGAACCTGCTTCTTTCATCAGGCTGTTCTGGAATCAAAACAGGTGAGTTATTTTATTTCATTCATTACTTTATTTAATTTAAGTAGTTTATACAGGACTAAGCTTAGTAAGCTATGAGCTTCACCCTCGACTAGTTCACAGTTGTAAGGCCTAACAACTAACACGTACTAAGTGCCAGTATGTAAAAATTCTAATGCTTTTGTGGTCCCCTGAGTATGCATTTGTAAGAAGGAGTAATTTTACAGGCGCACAATGTATTTATGTGAGAACACTTCGCTGCAGGATAGTGTCTTCTACTCCAGCAAACACACACACACGCACACACATACACACACATTTAAGTATACAATAATATCATGCATTCCAGTACTTAATATTGAATATTATGGTACTTAACAGAAAAAGGTCATCTCTCTAGCTTGAACTATAACCTAGTAATGGCTTTGCTGACTTCTGTATTTGGGACAAGAGCTTTGCGCCACAAGACGTTCCCGTGACGTTAATAATTACTGTATAATCGTTCAAAGTCTAATTTTAGAGTTCGCATTCTGAGGTGGTCACTATTATGTTGCCTGTCAAAATTACCTTTAGTTTCAAATTGATTTATTTATTGGAAGTAACCAAAAACAATGTGTGTGTGTGTGTGTGTGTGTGTGTGTGTGTGTGTGTGTGTGTGTGTGTGTGTCCAGACTGGTACTGGAGGCACACCACCACCCACTTCACCTGTACTGAATTCACATCTGCTGGCTGGAGTTGGTATTTATTTTTAAATGGGACTTCAAATATGTCATTTGACAATGTGCGTGAAACCTGAAAAGAAAAATAATTGAATGTTTTGAGTGTCGCATTCCACAACCCGTCTTACTCAGCATAATCAGCTCCTAATTCTAGATCAAAACTTCAGTTTGTCCCTCCTAAAATCCATTTTTTTCTAGACTGGGTGGGGGAAATCACGTCAGTAAAAACCATCACTGTTAAGATCACAGACTTCTTTTAACTTCAGGAAATGAATGTTAAAGTTTTCTTGTTCTATCGAGTTTTAAAATTTGTACCACTACAAGCCGTCTGTGATTTGCAACCTGTTATTTTTGGCTACACCCCCTACTGCTGGAGATAAGTGGATGAAAGCTTTAGTGCGTATTCCATTATGAAATTTTGCTCAATTAAGTTAATTCTTTAACTTTGGTTACACAAAACGGCAACACTCCTCAAACACACACTCATTCAACAATTAAATAGCAAACAAATAGCATAACTATATGCAAATAAGATATATATGTTGTCAAGTCATACCAATAAAGTAATTAACATGTCAAATGATTATTTTTTTGTTTAAAAATTAAAATATTCAGACTTTTTCTTTCATTATACTCAATGCCTGACATGACTTACAATCAACTACTATACATAAAATTATACTTAAAGAAAAAATACAAATAATTGACATAGCAAAACAAGACGACAGTTCACAAAAGGGATTGTTTTTGTACTAAAGCATGTAAATACACACACACCACACACCACATACCACAACAACATACTGTCAAACTGAAGCACAAGCCAGCTCTGGTGGTGCAGAAGAATAAAGACCTGTCAATGGCTCAGGTTACCCAGGCTGTATTAGCATCTTGGGCTCTTGACTGAGCTAGCTGGGAAGGATGCACATACTCATTCTGGGGGGTGGGGCTGGAGCTGGACATGTATTCCAGAAATCCTTAGAGGAGGGGCTGAAATGCATATACGCTGCCTTGGGTTTACCATTTGGCTCAGTAAGCCACTGACTGGTGGATTGGTGGAAACCTTCAAAGTGTGTGTGCAGAAGTTTGCAGTCATGTGGGTAAGGTGCCGCGTTGGCCTCCATAGTAATGCAGATTGCATGTCCTTTGGCCCATAAGTGCAGCTAGGTCACTGAGAAAAAACATCGATTGCTAGGATGTCTGCAAGAACACAACACCCTGATGGCTGCTTAAATAACAGCCCCCCTCCATACAGCTCTCACCCTACACTGGAGGGGAGTACGAATGAATGGGCCATGTCCAATTCGAGGGAGGATTGGTGGGCAGTAGGAACGGGGGGAAAATGACATTATACACAAACATTTTCTAAAAGTAATGATGTCTTCCAGAGTGGGTAGTATAAAAATATAATGGACCTTGAAGGGTGGAGGGCGCTTCCACCTGAATATTAGGTCTCACAGCAGCCCTGGTTCGTCCAGTATTTCTATAGAATTCCCATCCTGTTGAGCATTACTGCTTACATGTATGCATTCCTATGGTGCTTAATCACACTTCTTTTTTAGTTGCTGTTTACTTTTTAACATTTTGATTTATATCTAAACAGTACTTTCATATACACTGCTCTTCAGATGTCTCCATTTATTTATTGTACTTTATTGGCTGCATGCAGTCTATTGACACCAGAATTTTTTACACAAGAAACTGTGGGGAAAACTCACCATCATCATCAATACTTTTTTCCCATTTTCTTCATGGGGTCAGGATGTTGCATCAACTTTTGCCACCTTTCTCTATTCAATGCCACCCTCCCACCTTTTTTGACAATCATGTCTGACTGTCACAATTTTTCTCTTACAATTCATCCATCTCGTTTTCTGGATGCTGTCATTTCCTCTTGCCTTTTTCTCTGACTTCATTAATTTTTTTTCATTTCATTTTTCATTTCATTATTTTTTACAGCCCCAGTCCTTATGGTGATGTGCTGAGTCCGCTCCTAGGTTGTATATCAATCACTGTTATCACTAACAAGAACAAAGGAATGTAAAATTTAAGGCAGTGAAACCCTGCTCGTGCACCACGCCCTCCAGTTGCTTGACATTATTTCTGAAATCCTAAGGGAACAGATCAACATGGCATATTTATATTCAAAGACCGCATGCTTTTTTACAACTTTTCAAGTTTCAAGGATTGGATAGTCTCCATTTGCTCAGGGAATGATGGTCCCAGTATGGATACTGGAGGTGCTTTTTGAGTTTTATTCATTCTACTAATGCAAGGCACTGGCTGCTGGCAGTAGTCACTTACAAAATCTGCTATGTCCACTGTCTTAGAGTTTGTGTTAAACTTGGTAGCAAATACCAGATTGTGTTGACCTGTGATAGGATTTGGTCTAGATGGAGTTTAACTAGTTGTGAATGATCCCCTTGATTAATGGCTCCCTTGGGTGTTTTTTGTATTCCCCAAGCAGTTTATATTAAAATTATCCAGCAACATTAAGTTATAACTCAAAAGACCCTAGTAGATGTTAACATGTGTTTCCCCTGGAAGTGAGGTAGACAGTTTTGTATGATCACCCACAAGACCATGCAGCAGTCATTCTGGAACTTTTTCTAAAGCTGCAGTGTGCTTTTTTTCTGATTAGACAATTTTTGTATTATTGCTAATAAAAAGAAAAATCATTACAAAATAACAAAAGGAGGTTAATTTCCAAAGTGTCTTGATAGGGAGTCATTATGCTGCACTAGTATGAGTGTTTATTTATGCATTTATTAAGAATGGTTGACCTATTTCATGTGCAATCCAGGCATAGTAAAACACAAAGTTTACAATAAAAATTTAAACAAAGGACATACAGAAACAGGTGTGTACAATTTACAGAATAAGAAAGAAAGAATTCCAACACTTAGTTGTTGCTTGTCCATGCTGATTAGTATATCATTAGGTAAGGTCCAAAGAGCTGTTGTAGTAAACTGTCTTGCCCAGAAGCCATACTGATTCTGGAAAGTAGATATATCAAATCCGTTGACTTATTTAAGCTGAAGTGTTGTGTAATGTATTGTGCAGTTACCAGTACAAAGTGCAAATGCATTTAGTTTATTGACTGACTAATCTTGTTACACCTGTTGTTCTTGTTGTTACATTTACTTGCTTGGGTAATAAGTGTTTCATTTTGGTGCTTATAGTTATGTTGAAGTGGTCGCTTGGGTGAATGTTTATGATTTTGGTGTTGTATTGTACTTTTATGTTATTGAAGGAAAGAGGCAAACTTTTCATTTTGGTGCTTGGGGATACCTCAGCATTTTTCTGAAGAGGTCACTTGGGTGAATGTTTCATTTTGGTGCTTGTATGTTATTGAAGGGGTCACATGGGCAAATGTTTAATTTTAGTGCTTTTGCATATTGTACCTGGACATTTTACTGAAGGGGTCTTTTTTCTTTTAGGGAAATGTTTCATTTCAGTGCTTGTGTATACCTGGACATAGTAATGAAGATTTTACTGAAGGGGTCTTTTCTTTTAGGGAAATGTTTCATTTCAGTGCTTGTGTATACCTGGACATAGTTATGAAGATTTTGCGTAGGGAATTTGTGCATCAGGGAAGTGCTTGTGCTTACATGGTCAGACTGCTGAAGTGAAAACTGTGCAAAATAATTTATTGTGTCATTTTAGTGCTTGTGCATACAGAGTACAAACTAATGAAGGGTTACTTGGGAAAATGATTCATTACTGTTAGTATTTGTGAAGTGTTTAATTTTGGTGCTTGTGTATACCTGGACATAGTAATGAAGATTTTGCTTGGGGAAATTCATTCGTGTATCAGGGAAGTGCTTGTGCATACATGGTCAGACAGCTGAAGCGACCACTGGGCAAAATAATTTGTGTCATTTCAGTGCTTGTGCATACACAATACAAACTAATGAACGGGTTACTGGGGAAAATTATTCATGACTGTGTCCATGTTTGGGAAATGTTTCATTTTGGTGCTTGTGTATACCTGGATATGTGATGTCATGTGGTTTATGGAAGAGGCCTGTTGGCCACTGAGTTATATGCTTTATTTAAGTGGGCCACGATCAGAAAAGTTTGAGAAACACCGGTATGGACTGTTACTGCCCAACTCTCTGATATATTAGTATATGTAGAAAATGCAGTTAACTGTTATATATTCCTAGTGGAGATCACTGAAGAACAGCCTCAAACAAAGGGGTACTGATTGCATTAATAGGTGGTAGGATAGTTTGCATTTTTTTTTTCATTCACTGATGTGTCTTGTAGGTGGCACCTATTATGAATTATCTTTTTACAGGTCAGTGAATAGAGTTTTTTTTTTAATGCTACTTTTAAAGTTTGAGTTTATGATTATTACTAGAGCTAGATTGTAAGGGGTTAGTTTTAGTTTTCTACTTGAATTTATAAGTATTGCTTTGCTTGTTAGATAGTAGTTAGGCTGACTTAATGTGAAGTAAAGTTACAGTCAGACTAAGTGTATTTACCCACAGGACCCATCACAACGTATGGTCCTTATTGCCCTTACAGTCATCATTTCTATTAATAATGCATCAGTCTTTCATTGTGCTAATATCACAGTTCAAGTCCTATAATTTATACTTTTTATTGCATCATAAGTAATGAAAATGTACTGATATCATTGCTGGCAGAAATTGGGGGGAGGCTACTGTTGGCTCTAGAAGAGGGGGAAGGCAGAAATTGGGGGGAGGCTACTGTTGGCTCTAGAAGAAGGGGAAGGCATGCCCAAAGGTAGTGTGATTTGGACATGTGCTGAGGAGGGATGCTAAAGAGGGATGCTACTAGGTATATTGGGAGAAGGATGCTAAGGATGGAGCTGCCAGGGAAGAAAAGAGGAAGGACTTGTAATTAGATTTATGGATGTGGTAGAGGAAGTGATGTGGTGACAGAGCAAGATGCAGAGGACAGGAACCAATGGAAACAGATCTGATGTGGCAAACCCCTAACTGGAACAAGACTGCGAGCACCTATTTGGAACCAGCTGGGGGTCATGTGAATATTATTTGCTTTGGGAAACTTAAAACTGTCCCTTTTGAGCCTCCATGAAAAAGGGGTGGGAGAAATCCAGTATGACCTGATGTGTTCCAGACCACAGCTTCTAAGGTGCACGACAGCTTCTCCTCAGGTGCAGAAACTGAGTATGAACTACTGTTTGCAGTATACCGCAGAGGTAAGTGTTCAAACCAATGTGTGTATGTAACAATGTGTGCTGTGTAGACTATTCAGCATGTGCCATACTGACTGAGCATTTATTTCATGTAAATAAGTATGTGAAGCATTGATCCCATTGCACCATAGCCACCCCGTCTTGTTGGCCACACCCTGTCTTGTTGGCCACACCCCGTCTTGTTGGCCACACCCATCCAGCTGTCTCCTGCAGCCCCCCTATGATGTGAAGTCACCAGCCGCCACTGATTCTATCCCTGAATTTACGGTTCGTCTTGCCTACATAAAAACTAGTGCAGGCTTGGCATACTGCAAGGTATACCACATTACTAGTCATACAGTCCGCAGTGACAGTAGTCTCAAAAATCCGTTGTGTATCAGGGTGTATAAATTCAGTAGGGTTATCAATATATGAACAAAAATTACAATGCCCACATGGCATGGTATGCTGTGTGTTCATCTCATCTTTTTTCTGTCTCGGGTAGCATAACATTCTTTTGAGGTTCTTCCTGTTCTTATATTGGAATCTAGGAGTGTCACCAACAATACTCCTTAGAGCATCATCAATCTGAAAAACTGTCCAGAATTTGCTAATTATTTCTCTAATCTCAAGGTGATCAGATGTGAAGGTAGTTATAAATTTCACTACAGGTGTAATGGTGGATATATTCTTATCAATGGTATGTGTTACAGCATTGGGTCCAAAGTAAGGCATAGCTACAGTATATCTTAAGTCATATACATTCTGCAAGCTATCATTAATTTCAGTAATACCGTACCCTCTGTCTATCAGTCTGCCCTTTAGGCTCTCCAGTTCTGTATAGAAACCTTCTTCAGTCGGATTCAATCTGGAGGCCCTGATGGCCTGACCCTTGATAATATTTTTGAAAACAAAGGAAGGATGCATACTTGATCTCAGTAGTAGAGAATTAATATAGCATGTCTTCCTAAAAACGCCAGTATTGATCAACCCATTAGGTAATTTCTCTATATACAGATCTAGGAACTCAATCCTGTCTGATGAATAGTTCATGGTGAATGTGAGATAACCAGTTAATTTATTCAAGTCATTCAAGAACAATGCTAGTTGTTCCACAGTCCCTTTCCATAGAATAAAAACATCATCAACAAAACGTCAAAATAGTACTACATGTTGCTTGAACGCTTCTACATTAAACAAGATTTTCTCATCCCACTGGGCTAGGAACATATTTGCGTAGCTATTAGCGCAAGGTGTTCCCATTGCTACAACCTGCCTATAGAGAACATCGTCAAACATAAAAATGTTATTCTCAAGTATCAATTCTAGGAAGTATGCTAATAGATCTATTTTCACTCTGGTATAGTCACTGTGTACTTGTAAATAATCAGATATATATGTGAGACCAAGTTGGTTGGGAATAACAGTAAATAAGGATTGAATATCAAGTGTAACAAAAATATAGTTATCCAAAAAATCATAATGTTTAGTACATTCGTAGAAGTCCAATAAGAATTGTTTCGAATCTTTTAAGACATACTTGTTGTCATTTAGAATGGGTCTCAGGTTATTCTCTATGTATACTGAAAGATGCTCTGTGACCCATCCACGACCAGAGACAATAGGTCTCATTGGTGGGTCCCGAGCATCTTTGTGAATTTTTGGAAGTCCATGAATAACAGGAATCATGGGTTTCTTAATTGTAAGATATTCATATAGCTCTCTATCTATATTTATTTATACATGCTTTTACATTTTTATATTTATATGAGTAGTTTTAATCTGAGATACATCTCCATGTACTGTCATTTTTATATTTTTACATTTCCCTTTTAAATGTGTAATTGATGCTGCTATTGATTAATTGACTTGCCTATATATTGTGGAACTTGATTTTATTATTATTAAATTGACCTGAAGAAGCTATATGTAGTGAAAGTGCTTGTCTGTTGAAATAAAGATTTATATGCATCACGGGACACGTTGGTTTTACATGGATTTATCTGGATGTATTTTGCCTTGGTTTTGAGCAACTACTGAATATTTGTCCAGCTTCGCTCCTATCCATTGGTTGACATATTTAATTTATCTTATTTTGGACAAGGAGCGTTTACCTGCTAGTGTTCTTTCCATTTATCGATTAACATTTACTCTCACAGTTCACTTGCAGGAGCGGACAATAACTTTGTTTACTATTTCGTCATTATTTCATCGCTTCTATATTCGTATATTTAGATTAACATGGCCAGTATAGAACTGGACTATGTTCCTTGAGGTGAACACCAGAGAAACGAAGTCCTAATGAGGAGATTCAAGCAGTATTTGGATGGTACTGCTTCTTTGCCTTGGCAACTGGAGAGTCTGGCGCCGAGAGATGACATCACTACTGAGACCGTCAATATGGAGAAGCTACATAGGCTTCTCGACGAAACTGAGAAAAGCTTTTTCAAACTAAAAAGGCTTCAGATACAGCGACTGCATCTGCAGTTCTGCCTCAATAAAAATATCGTCCCACGAGGTCTACAGATATTCAACATGCCCAGCCAGGGCCGTGATTACCCGGAACTGTTAACGGCATGGCAGAAACTGAACCTAGACGCCAGTCGGAGATATTTGGAGCTCCTGATAACTTTCTTTGCACCAGAAGAGACTGCTTTGATTGTGGATATTAATAATAAGCAATCCATTATTTTCAGTGAATTTGCAGAAGGTATAGTGCAACCACTTTTCGAAAATTTGTTATTAGATAGTGTGTTAGCACTAGAACGTAAGTTAATACAGCAAAAAAGACACAAGATAATCAGGGATTTGAATGATTTCAAATTAGGCCATGTCTTCACATGGCCTAGATATGGACATAATTTTGAGAACATTTCTAACTCTGATAGTAATGTGCATGCTAATGTAATCACTGATAACAATGTTAAAAGAAATGTATATAGGAGTTACAAGAATCCTAATTATGAGAGTAATATGAGCAATATGAGAAATGTGAGAACTCCCTCTGTTACCTCGAGAGAAATATGTGATAGAGCTAATGAAGGTAATGTAAATGAAGTGCAGGCTATCCATTCTGTAGGCAGTACCAATGCTGTGGGTGATGATGTTCGAAGTGATAGTCATACCTCCATGAATATTGCTACTAATATAAGACATGATGATATATTGGTATTACAGGGGAGGGGTGAAGAGGTGAATGTTGTTGAACCACATATTGATTCTATTGATCCTATAGAATCAATTGCCATGACCAGCAATGATTCAAACAATGTGATACACATAATGCATCCCAGTATGCATGCCAAAACTAATCTATATCCCAAGGTGCAGATTGTTAAGAACAAGCCAGTTAGTCGAGATCAAGAATTAGGAACTATAGTCAGACCAAAAGTGCAATGCACTCAGATGAATTCGCATCTGGAGACATCTTTGAATGTTTCTTTTCCCCTTCCTGTTCGATTAGAGAAGGGTCCCAGATGCACACTCTCTATGAGCCGTGGACGACAAAAAAGGATGCTCTCAGAGGAACTCCCACAGAACCAAACCCTAAAGAGGATGTGGAACAAGGACAGACGTTAGCCCATAATTTATCTGATAGAGTACTAACTGGTGATGATGTTATGCTATTGAGTAAAGGGATGAGTTTCATCCCCAAATGTACTAGTGTCATTACTGAAACCATGGTAGATTTGAAACTATTTTGTAGAAATGTTATGCCCAAGTTACTTTATAAAGGATCTGAGCCTAGAGAGCGAACAAACAGTAAATTTGTTTTTAGAAATCTCAGTGAATATGTTCCTGTGAATCACCCATTAATAGAGACTTTTCAGTGCCTCACGGAAGAAGAACTATATAAGTACTATAATGAGAATCCCCACAAGAGATTTTATAGAAGAGACAATCTTACACATAATGAAAGGATTAGTCTCAGGAAACTGCAGGATGATGACTCCATTGTTGTTAGGCCTGCAGATAACATATATCATTAGGTTATTATCTAGTGGTTGTAACCTGTTTGGGATCCTATACATATATTATTATATTCATTTTATTGTTAGATCTCATACTCTCTATGGGTACATGAATATTTATGAAGTTATTGGAACATACTATGTTCCTATTGGTGGAGGTTGTCTTTAAATTTGTATGTCACGAATTATTAAGTATGTCCATTTATTCACACTGAAGAAGGCATGGATATGCCGAAACCGGTCTGTGACTAATAAAGTTTTATGGTTCTATACCTTAAATTTATTGTTTTAATGTCTCCTTACACTTCAACTGCTGGCTACTGTTGTTTCATACGTGGTACTTTCCAGCCGTGCAGTACCTATGTGCAGGGCATTTTGTTTCGGATTTGACTCATTGGGCCATGCTGTAGGACGCGTGTTTTGGAGCAACTGTTTTCATTGTCTATTGAGGAATCCTCTCTCGAAGACTTTCCCCATTATCGTTTCGGACTAAATGGACATTTTTTTGTGATATTTATCACTTTCAGCACTGTTCTTTGGATCTCTAAACAGGTTTTTGGTCTTGGATTATATGTTTGGAGTGCAATGAAGATTTGGCCTGCCATTTCTTTCGGGTTACACCATTACATCAGGAACTTTCTGGTAATAAAGTATTTACTTTTATAGCGAGTGTTTAAACCAAAACAATTGGGGACCTATTTGTGTGATTATGGTTATTTCGTGCAAGGAGAGGAACATTCACAAATATATCTTATGAGCATAAGCTCGTTTTGGACAATTAGTATTTCTGGAGTGTTACGAATATTTGGGCATGTCTTTTACCTTGGGCTATACTATTATATGCGGAACTTTCTGGTAATACAGCGTTCACGTTTATTGTAGGTTTTCCAAGCGACATTATTGGGCGACTATTTAGAATTGTGTGACTGTGGTTTCATTGTGCGAGGAGAGCAACATTTAATTAATACTTTTTATGAGCATAAACGCTTGGTGACAACTAGTAGTCCTTTTTATTAAGGCTTGATTATATCGCAGTGGTGGACTTATTTTTCCAACGGAAACCTTGCTCTGTTTTACGTGTCATTTACTTTTGGAGGTTCCAGCTTGTTGGACATTGCTTTTGGCACTGAACAATTCAGATGAATACATTCCTCATGGATGATATTGATGAATATTCCAGGTTTTCATACCTGTTTCATTGACTGGTTTCTGTTTTATAGTGCGGTGGGCCAAATCAATAAACGTTTGTCTATGGTTGAATCTCTTACCAATGCATTGTTGTTGGTTTACATCTGCCCATCTATTATATAATTTCCATGTTATTAATACCTTATAACATCTTTGATATTATATATCCAACATATTGTATATTTAAGGACAGGATTGGTCAACGTGCAGGGTATTTTGTTTCAGATTTGACTCATTGGGTCATGTCGTAGGATGCATGTTTTGGAACAACTGTTTTCATTTATTTCATTTTTATTCGTTGCTGGTTAACATCTGCCTATTTGTTATATAATTTTCATGTTATTAATATTTTACAATATTTTCGATATTATATATCCAACATATTGTATATTTAAGGACAGGATTGGTCAATGATTGTTAGCACATATCTGTTATTTTATTTAGGAATTATTAGCATTGACCTTAGTTAACATTGACTTTTATGGAAGCCTTTTTACAAACATTTTGACATTGTATTTTTATATACGAACATGATATTGTTGTCTTTACAACAGAGTTTAACATGTCAAATGTTTTAGGTTTTTGTATAATCATATTATATGTTTAATGACTTTTTTGGTGGGTTAGCCTTTCCTTAAACAATTCTTTTACTGACAACTGTTTTTGCAGTGGTCAGCATATTCAACTTATGTCTAGTATAGTTACAACATAGTTATCTATCAAGGATGCATTATTTTTATTTTTAATTTAAAAAATTCACGCTAAGATTTGTGGCCACATTCCATTGGTTAGGAGTGTTTTTCAATGTCTTGTCTTTCATGTTTTGACGGGTTCTTTTCCATTTAGATGATCTGGTACTGTTGGAATTATTTTTAACATTAGGTTTACACTCCACACCATACAGATATGTTGATGTTGCATTCCAAGTGTTAATCCCTAGCTTTTTCATAAGGATGTTTATATACATCTGTACTAAATGACATTTCATGTAGATGGTATGATTCCCTGACTTTCGTCCACAGACATCTCAAATTGGGTCTGTGTGGTACCGATATATTTGGTTTTTGTGGTTCCTTGGTTGGTGTTCACAATTAGTTTATTTTATATTCTGTTTATTGACAACATGGACATTGACAAACTATTGTGTGGATTATGTGCTGATTGGGAAGACATTGGTGTTTTTGGCATCAATGCTTCGCCAGGCAGTAATCAAGACAACAATGGGCAGAATATGCCTTTGGATTGTGAATTGACATTTCATTCTTTGACTAAGGGTCTCAAGAATTTGAGGTCCAATATTTGGAATTTGAGACTCTTTCGGGCTTATTCGAAACAAAATATTGCCCCATCGGGGCCTTAGACTAAGGTTACAACCATTGGTTGGTAGACCAGATGAGAAGCTTCATACAGATTGGAAAGAAGCTTTACAATCAGGTTCCATGTTATTTGTGAATACATTATTACTTTATTATGAGAGGACTGTGGACACTAATATTCAGGAGGTTAAAATTATATGTTCTGATGCTAAAAAATTTGATGATCACACCAAATTTCAACAAAATCTTAAAAAATTATCTCAGGATTTAAATATCCATGAGAACACAACCAAGGAACGCAAGATTAAAACATTTTGTTGAGATTTCCTTGACTATCAGAGGGTCGCCCATTTGAGTCCCAGAAAATGGTGAGGTTTGAGGACAATAGTCAGGGTTCAACCTCTACCTGTACTAGAAAGAGACCATGTTCCATCTTGAAAAAGAAGAAGGGATTTAACACCAGTACTTCGGGAGAGGATTCCTCACTAACACACAATGAATGTACAATTAGTAGGGGTTCCCCTAATCGCAAAAAATCTAATAATCTGATCCCTTTAGGTTTGGGTCCAAGCGTCGAGGGGGACGCAAACACCGAAACAGGAAACAGGTCAGACACAATGGAGGGAATCATTCAGAATTTTCTAGCATAGCATCTAATGGGTGTCACAATGTTTTAAATTTGTCCAACTATACACTATCTGATGCGCAAATACAACTTCTGAATAAAAGACTCAGTTTTGTACCTGGTTTCTTTTCTAATGAATATCACATTGTACAGGATGTTCAAAACTTTTGTAGTAATTTGAATCTCAAATTATTTTTCGTTGACAGGGATTCTCAAAGATCGAATGAATTTAGATTTCATAAATCAGATTTTCTGTCTCCTATGCAGAAACATGTTTCAATTTTCATGCAATCAGTTCTTCGTGATTTACATTTTCAACATCATGAATATACCATGCTGGGACATAACCTTACATCACAGGAAACTATGGCCCTTCAACAATGACGCAGTAATCATGACATCACCATTTTACCTGCAAAGGGGGAGCAGTTGTAGTACAGAATATGACTTATTATCTTAATGAGGGTCTTTCTCAACTATCGGATACTGGATATTATATGTATATGGACACAGACCCCACTCCACATTTCAAGAATGAGATCAATACTTTCTTGGATTTGGCTTTGGAAGAGGGTATTCTTACTGAGAGTTGTGTCTCACATTTAACTGTTAAAGACCCCAGAAAGCAGATTTTATATCTATTACCTAAAATTCACAAATGTCGTACCAATCCACCTGGTAGGCCAATTGTCTCCGGCATTGGCTCACTTACTGAACCCCTGTCTGCATTTCTCACTCAACATCTTAAACCCTTGTTGGGTTTTGTTAGGGCCAGGCTACAAGATACCACACAATTTCTTCACATCATTCAGGACACACAACTTGAACCGGGGTGGCTTATGTGTTCGCTAGATGTTAAATCTCTCTGTACTAGTGTCCCGCATAGGGCGGGTCTACAAGCCCTACAACATTGATTGGAGAAGGCGGATTTCTATTCCCTGGGCTTCAGCACCTTGCTCATCTGCCTTACAGAACATGTCCTGACTAAAAATGTTTTCTATTTTCAAGGACAATGTTATTGGCAGCTTCGGCCATGGGGGCCTCTTTTGCTCCTATTTATGCTGATTTATTCATGGCTTTCCTAGAAGAATGTATGATTTATGATTCATCTCATAACATCTATCAGGTTGAGATTGATATATGGCGCAGATATTTGGATGACTGTTGGATGGTGTGGCGTGCTGATGCTGGATATTTACAGGAGTTTGTTGAATATCTAAATGATAATATTTGGGGGATTGAATTTACAGTCACATATAATTTGGATTCCATCAACTTTTTGGATGTTACTGTTACCAGAAATAAAGATCATACATTAAGTACTAGCGTATACCGTAAATATCCCCAATATAACACCTTATTACATGCCTCAAGTATGCATCCATGCCACACCATCAGGAACATCCCTACATCACAGTTTATGTGCATTAAACGTATTAGTTCCTCACAAGCTGATTATCAAAGAGCAAGTTCAGAGTTATATCAGAGGTTTCTCCATAGGGGATACAAACATCAGGATATCTATAGGGCTTGGGAAGCTACCAACAATATGGACAGGGACTCCCTACTTAAATATAAAAAACGCGATCAGGCATCTTAGGGGTCGACTATAAGATTCATTACCACCTTTGGCAGAAATGATACTGCCATTAGGGCAATCATTAACAGACATTGGAATATTCTTTTGGCTAATGATTATCTTAGAACCATTTTGGATTCGGAATGCAAGTTTACATATCGGAGAGGTAAGACGTTGGGGTCCCTGTTTTCTCACTTTAAACATGCTGAGAGTGGTGGGGCCATCCACAAACAACTAACTATGTCTGGTGATGAATTGGTTGGTACTTTTCCATGTGGCCACTGTAGTTCCTGTAAACAGGTCTATAAATCAAAACAATTTTCCAGTCAGAATACTAGCAAAGTTTTTGAATGTAAGGTCTTTGGGAACTGTAGTAGTAATTGGGTTATCTATTTGGCCAGTTGTAGGTGTTCGGCCTTTTATATGGGCCAGACTTTCAGACCACTTAGAACCAATTTTAATGAACATCGTAGTGATATTAAGACCAAAAAGGAAACCAATGCATTGTATCGACATGTGTTAAAACATAGTAATGCAGAGTTCTCCTTTATGATAATCGATAGAATATTAGGTGACAGAAGCAATACCCAAGGGTGGCACAGCATATTAAATCATAAAGAACGATATTGGATCATTACACTGGGTGCACTATTTTCTCCAGGCGTGAATGACCATTTATAAGTGATCATATGATGTGGTATATATGCAATATATTTTGTTGTGTTTGGAACCTGGGGTTTACATACATTTTCTCTCAAGGTTCATCAGTATTGTTTCTTATCAATTTTTGTTTTCATTAAGTTCTATTATAAGTATTTAAAATAGTATTATGTTATATTGTATATGCTTATTAGGGCATATAATCCTGTATACATATATTATTTTTCATTCATTAATTTTTTGCTGATTATTGATTTATTGATATATCAACATCTCTAACATATATAATTAGGTTATTATCTAGTGGTTGTAACCTGTTTGGGATCCTATACATATATTATTATATTAATTTTATTGTTAGATCTCATACTCTCTATGGGTTCATAAATATTTATAAAGTTATTGGAAAATACTATGTTCCTATTGGTGGAGGTTGTCTTTAAATTTGTATGTCACAAATTATTAAGTATGTCCATTTATTCACACTGAAGAAGGCATGGATATGCCGAAACCGGTCTGTGACTAATAAAGTTTTATAGTTCTATACCTTAAATTTATTGTTTTAATGTCTCCTTACACTTCAACTGCTGGCTACTGTTGTTTCATACGTGGTACTTTCCAGCCGTGCAGTACCTACGTGCCGGGCTTTTCGTTTCGGATTTAAATCATCCGTACTGCCATCTACATCTGTACTGCTAACAACATCTACGTTGATTAAGGTTCATGGACTTTCAGACCATACTCAGCAGGGTAATAGTGCAGTGCCTCCCATTATGAGTGGTGTGGTGTGGTGTCTCCACTTTGTGGCTTGTGATAACTGTTGGTGTGCACCATTCAGTGTTTACACAGACTGACATGAACCTATGTTTTACATGGATGTGTATGTGTAGAGCAAACTGTTTTGTCATATGTGTATGATACAACCAGGGATGTAGACAGGTCACATGCAGCCTGAGTGCACCTTGTACCATCATAGTTATGGTTACAGGGGCTCTGTAGTGTTCATGGATATGTGATTGTGTACCTTTTGGGGGGGCAGTGAGTTTACGGTATCTGACACCCTATCTGTATTGCTTATTCATGCTCAGCACTTGTTCAGAACATGTAAGCACTTCATGAGCTACTAATTACTATAGCACTCAATCCTACTCATTTTCTACAGGTAAACACTGTTTGTACTTACATTTCCAGCTTGCTTAGAGTACAACAGCTGTTGTACACACTTACCTCACATATCTAGTGAGGAATGGTTGAATATTCAGGCATGTCCGAGTGTCAATTCCCAGTATTATCGCCTGTCTATATGATGAATATGGGCATCATGAGGCAATATAGCAATTGTCTCATGTACACAGTCAATGCTCACCTCCTAACATATAACACTACAACCTGTGGGAGATACACATATGTAGCCATGCTGGAGGTAATGCTCTCTCCAACCCAGACTGAACCTGACAATCATGTGGGGATGTTAAACGGTTGCACCACACCCCACTCATCACATAGTCTCACTAGATCTCCACCACCACAGGCCACACATAGTAAGACTACAACATTTGCAGAGCCTCTTAATACTACTCTGTGTAGGCAACATAAGACTCCGAAGCAGAAACGCAGGCAGCCCCCATCACCAAACACAACACCAATTACTTATAGCCCACAGACTCGTGTGTGCCCATCAACTACAGCCAATAGGGTGATATAACATACCCAACACACTAGTCATAGGTGACTCCGTAGCTGGTCACACTGATGTCCCACTCAGCAGGCTACACAAGGTGATAGCCACTTTCATCTGGCTGTCGGGTAACAGGATCCACAACATAACCTATGCACTCAGGTCACTCCTCAACAGGTACAATATGACTGTCATTCTCCATGTTAGTGTGAATGTCCTGAGATGTAACTTCCTGGACTACATGTACAGAGACATGCAATAACTCTCCGATCTTGTAGCCCAGGCAGGTATCGCCCTAGCCCTGAGAAGCATTCTGCATTCGTCCAGACTGATAACGCAGTACAACGACTGAATTATTCACTTCAACAGTTGTCTATGCTTCTGGTGTCATTCCAAGGGTATCCAGTATCTGTCTGTTTTGAATGACATGGTTGACAGAACTCGATGCTTTGGCACAGATGACCTGCACCTGTCGGGTCTGGGATTACAGATAATGTCTAAGGCTCTTGCTGCTCCTATAGTGCCTGTTTTAGACAAGGTTCAAGTAACATATTCACCACCATAACAGGAACAGGCAAGCAAAACCTGAGGGTAATGTTACTCAATGCTTGACATCTTCATCTCAAATGCACTCACCCGAGGCACTCCTTATAATGGACCACTTTTATATCTCTGCAGTGACTGGGACCTGCTTCTAGGCTCCTGAGAGCACCCCTGCACTAACAGGCTATTACGCAGACCACACCTTTCAGTCATGTAACCAGGACCGGAACACCCACGGCGGAGGTGTGTACTTATTTCACAATTATGTACACACCTCCAGGCTGGTTGCTTAGCACAATGCATCAGAGGTAATCCAAGTGCAACTAACTGTGGCCATAACTGCTATACAAATTGTAGCTTGCTATGGATTCCACACCATACCCCACAGTTAACAGCCCTCACTTCTTGGTGTACTGAAAAGTAGGGTTTAAACAGGAACTACTGATGTTAGACTGACACTACCACACACTTAACTGGGATACCTACTCATGTACCGACACATTAGGCCAATGCTTTCTGGGATTCATAACCTCCAATCGGCTGGATTAACCTATCCACACCACCACCAGGGCCAACAGTATCCTAGACCTGGACATTACCAACATGTGTGACTGGTGTTCCACACCTGGGGTTATCACCTCGTTGGTCAGATCCAAACGTATGCTAATCACCCTTGTTATCAACATCCCGGCACCACATCCTTCATGGAAAACAGAGTACAATATTTCTACAAAGCCAACTTCAGGCTTCTTATGACAGCAGTAGTAAACGTCATGACACCTGTGCAGATGGACAATATAGTTACAAATGCTGAATCATACACAACTGCACTTCTTTAGCACTTACATGACTGCATGCTATCCAAAACAGAGCCATGACAGTACCCACCAGATAATGGATGCCACTCTGGGGGTCCACTGCCATGGACATAATGTACAACAGAAGGAGGAGACTGTTGCAAATTGGAGTACAATCCCATGGGTGGGGTAGCTCCCTGGTCAGCCTCAGTAGAAATCTGAGATCCCTTATCACATCCTCCAAAGCTAGCTACATAAACATTACTGTGAGTCATTCCAAGGACTACCACAAAGCGTTATGGAGGTATGTCACTATTCTCGATGGCAATACCCACATCTGCTGTAACATACAGCGGTTAGGCAAGAACATTACAGAACCGACTGATATTGGTAACATCCTGACAGATAGGTTCAATGCTAACTTTACACCCCTCTCACACCCTAAAGGGCCCAAATCTATACAGGAACAATGCAGAGTCCCTGCGGTCACAACTACACAGTTCAAAGCTGCACTCTCTAAAGCCTGGAATACAGACTCCATGTAACCGTCCAACATCCCAGGCTGCGATTTACACAAACCTCAGAATGACATGGCTCCCCACTTGGGCACCAAATTCAGTAATAGCCTTGTATCAGGCATTGTAGCCCCTGAATGGTGCACAGCAACAGTTATCACACTCCACAAAGGTGGCACAACAATGGACCATAGGAACTATTGCCCTATACGCCTGACTAGACTGTTCTGCAAGGCTATGGAGCACATCATCGTGGAAGTCATTCACAGAGACATTGGTGGCCTCCAAACCTTTGATACCACCCATTTTGGATTTGTTAGGGCCAGACCCTGACTCCTACACCTGGTGGAGTCCTTTGAGATAGTTACCAAGGTAGTAGATGAGGGTAAGGAGCTCCTGACAGCCTACCTTGTCCTCTCATTGGCTTTCAACACCGTTCCCCTTTCTGGTATTGTCAACATACACATCCACCTGCACATCAACCCCTATGTCATGAGATGTTATGCAAAGTGGCTCACGGACAGGACCCACACAGTGAGGGTAGCATACCCTAGTTCCTACTGTCAATCAGTTACAATTGGTGTACCCCAGTCCTCGGTCATAGGGCCCCTCATGTTTGGTATATGCTTCTCAGGTACAGGCTAGCAGAGAAGGACTTTCCCTGAATAGGTTTGCAGATGACTGCAAACTAGGGGCCATGATTGATTCACCAGCTGATACAGACACCCTCCATAAGGGTGTCACTATGACGGATATCTGGTGTCGATAACATGGCCTCAAGATGCATGCCACAAGGTGCATAAACATCCCCTTTGGATTACACCAATCACCCACTGACTATCACATAGGTGGTAGTCCCCTACATACAAAAGACATTATAAGGGATCTTAGAACACACATAGATAGCATCCACTCCTTTGATAACCATATTGACAAGGTGGCCACCCTAATCTGTAATGAGTTTGTAGCCGGAACAAAGGCAGCTATTGTACCTCTGTACTCCTGACTTATGAAACATGTTCAAGGGTACAACACCCCATTTGGGGTGTACCTTAAAAACAGCAATAGCTTTAAATACCACAACATTAACACACCAAGAGGATTACTGACCTCTGAAGGATGACGTATGCAGCACAACTACAAAAACCCCAACTGTACTCATTTGCATACTGCATACTCAGAGGTGACCTCTGCTGAACATACAAGGCCCATGTCCACAACAATATTGATGGATATGCTCCACATAAGCAACATAATCAAAAGCCACTGAGAGCAACATGCTCTGGGATATGTACCCAAACACAACGATGACTAGGACATACTGGAGGGATACATTCCTGAATCAGACACTCACCATGCTTTGGAACATGATTCCTATATACATCAGGCAGGGACCCTCGCTAGCACTCTTCAAGACATACCTCGATGGGTGGATGGGAGACAGACATGTACGCCAGGGATCACTGCAGTGGCTGTACTGTACACAGGTGCAGGAAACAAATGGCTCTGCTGTTCACAGGCACAGGACACTAACCTAGGGAGGTGCTGCAAGTGAAAACACTGTAGTTGGCCTTACTAATGGACTTGGCCAGACAGCATAGTACCTAACTATGAACCTATGAAGCTATTACATGTCCTTTGTGCATGGATAATTGAGTAACTCTTCCATTTCAATTAGCTATCATGCTGTTACACTGTCTGGTGACTACAAGCCATATGTATCCTGTTATTGTGTATTGTACATGCCAATAGACATACCTGATGTTTGCATAATATAACAGTAATGCTATGTAAAATATTTGACATATCTACCTACAATACTGTACATTTCACATTTCTGCAACAATATCCCATAATGCAAAGCATAATTGCACAGCAGGACCACCTTAGACATGTTATTCTCAGTTATACGCCCATACATATGCCTACTGTTACAGCATATCAGCATATACTATCCCCTCTTATAGCACGTACTTGTTGGACAAACCCTACCACTGACAGCGGCTCGAGTCAAATTGTTGTGTTTAAAGCACTTATGTAGCATCCCTTGTGGTGTATGAGGTGTTTACCTTGTGGCCCACAGCAGTACAAACAATTTCTACACGCGTTACTATGCTCAACAAAACATCACTACATAATATCTTTTCCCACTATATGCATTGCATACACTTTCATTAATACAGAACAGGCACTACATACACTAACATACTGAGTATTCTACATACCTTCTTAGTGGTCCGAGTTTATGAAAATATCTGTCTTACTCCTTTCCTGTTTCAATGGTTCTATGGTATGAGCATACGGTTTGAATGTATGGCAAGCCATACTTTTATACGTAGATACCAGTAACATGTGTTATCCTGCCACCAGTTGGTGTTCCAGAGTTGATGATTACATGCACATCAGCTGTGCAGCTACTCCATTAGCCAATTACACGGCAACAGTGGGGTATAATTGAATACTTCACTTGGGAGTTGTCCTTTTGCCCTACCTTCGAGGAAGACGGACTGGGTGTGTTTTTTGTGATGAATTGCAACTGCTATATAGAGAGACACAGATATTTTGACTTCGTGTCCCCCGTGGATTGTGTGTGACAGCTAGAGTATGTAGTTCTACATGTGAGTGTAGCTGTTATCTCAACCATCTGATATGAGACTATTGCAAACAAAACCTGTAACATTGGCGTCTGTTCCATTGTACAACAGCAACAATTTCACATAGCACCATTACAAGTGTGTCTCTCACAAGGTATGTTAAGGCTTCTGCAGATGTCATTGAGTGAGTGGATGTTTGTGATGTTATTACAGTCTGTATTGCAATTGTTTTGGGTGTGGGGGAGATGTAGGTGGGTGTACATAGCAGATAAAGGTTTGTGGGGACTGCATTTATACATATTCCATATGTGTGTGTGTGAGGGCTCCTTCCCTAATTGAAAACCTATCATTTAGTAGACTAATACTATGGTTATTGCAGGCTTATTCATTAAGCCATTGCTAATTGGTTCCTATATAGCATGCAGGTGATGTTGATCCTTCAGTCCCTCCGGAAATACATCGATATGTAATGAAATGTTGCTACATTAAAGCTGTCTCGTGTATTTCTGTCACAGATATTTGCACTCATTGCAGTTGTGTTGGTGACTGAATCTCTTTGGCTTGGGTTGCCATATTTTCAAATGGCTATAGTGGGACATTTGCAGGACACACATCGGATTTTAGAGGCTGACACATACCCACGGTCAGTACAAAGGATAGAACTTAACTGTTTTCATAAATAAAACCTTATTCTTGTAGCAGTTTAGTTGCTTATTATGTTTCTTGTAACATGTAGGTATTTTAGATACAGGAATAACTATTTTATGCAACTATTACATAAAATATGGGACATAATTATGTCCTACAATCTCAGGACATTTGCTCTTTTTAATATTTTTTTGTCAGGACACAACTGCCCAAAGAGGGACTGTCCCACTATGCCTAAGGCCAGCTATGACCACACCTACTGTAATGATCTACCTCCGAGTTAGCACGAACAGACAAATGAAGCAAACACACACACACACACATTACAGTCCCACGGAAACACACACCGCACTCACAACACACACTTCCACACACTACAGCAATCAGAAACACACTTAAACACAGTACCTTCCTGGACCGCAGCACCAGCAGCAATAACTAAATGTCCCTTAACATTGTGATAATAGTACTCGCGGTTCTAGTGTTCTAGTGTTCCGGTACTGTGGTCTTTTGGTCTTTAAGCCTCGTGATTACGGTATGTAAAGCATTTGGTAGTTGGCAGTATCCTATTTATTTGTACCTCCATGGTTGTGTACATGTTGTTAACCTATCTATATATTTGCAGATATATGTATATCCGTATATATCGACATATATCTCTCTATCACCCTTTCTATCTGTATATTATATATATATATATATATATATATATATATATATATATATATATATATATATATATATTTAGAGAGAGAGAGAGTGAACACACCTTTCGTTGGGTACATGGCGGTGTATATTATTTCCTGAACTCTGCCCTTTTGTGTTTTAACCTGTCACAATACACACCTGCCGTTGGTACATCTCAGGTAGCTTAGTGGTAGGTGATTGTGTACATGGTTGCGTGTTCTACTCCTGGCAGTGGTCAATTTACCTCTCAGAGCAGGCACTATTAGTACAAGGGTGAATAATGCTGATTTCACCTGTTCTGGCCATCTTTGACCATGATCTGCACAATATTCAACAAAGCTTAGACCTGTTTTGTCCATATCCATGTAGTCATGTTTAAACGACGCTTACCATCACTTGCCGGTGCTTAAACGTGCTCTAATGACCTACATCCAACATCCATTATTCGTGCCATCGGGATTACGTAACGGCCCTGGCAGGTTGTGGAACCTGGAACATGCACGACACAGTTAGTGGCTTTACCACTTGGGCATCTGGGATATGTATAGGTGTTATGGTGTTTTGTATGTGGACTGTACTACTGCTGCTGTTCCTCCATACCGCAATCAGATGTGTAACTCAGTTAGTTTACATATGTATGATACCTATTAATGGTATGTCCAAGTGATGTTTAATGGATGTGCTCCAGTTATGGGAATCCATGTCACAGTGAGCCACGCACTGTAATGTGCTACACCTTACCACAACCATGACTGGAGAATGCTGGGTTGATGGATGCCTGTCATGGGTACTCCCCATGCTTTGGAACTACATCCCTGATTACATTATATGGAGCCCCTAATTAACACACCAGGGAATCCATGCAGAGTGGGTGGGGAACAGTGGTTACACACATGGATCCCACAATTGGCTCTGCTCCACAGAGGGACTGTTAGTTAATCGATGGGGTGGCAACATCAGACACATTTTTGCCTAGGCTGATGAATGGCCTCTGACAATCAGGCATGTACCTACCGATGTACCTAGGAACCTATACATACCGTATCAACACATGCTGTTAGCATCATTTACTGTTCAGGTGTTGACTTACCTTGTTCCAATAGCTGTTGTGTGTGCAATAGTTGAGGGCTGCCTATGTAGGATTCACACAGTAGACCACCTATACATAACAATTTACAGGTGGTCGTGTGTGTGTGCCATCCATTTTACTGTGTGTTCAGGTGGAGAAGTGTGTCAGTCTATAGGGGCCTACACTGTCAGTGTATGTGCTATATGTTCCCTCTTTACTAAGGCATGGGCATATTGGGCACGCCTCCATCTGCCTACTGGGGCTGGCACAGGGTGTTCATGGTATGAATCCCTCTGTGCTTGTGATGGCCTTGGAAATTGCGGTGGGCTGTGAGGGCCTTCACCATTATGTTCCTGCTGCAGCTGTTTCTGCAGGATCATATTATGTAGCATGGCACATAATATGAAGATGTGAGCACACATGCCTGGAGAGTACTGCAAGGATCCTCCAGATATGTCCAAGCAATGGAACCGTGATTTCAGCATCCCAAACACATGCTCTATGATGATTCTGGTTTGTGCGTGTGCCTCATTATGGTGTTCTTGCATGGGTGTGTGTGCATTTCTGATGGGAGTCATCATCCACGCCTCCAGTGCATATCCAGCATCCCCCACAAGGTGGCCATATGGGATGTCCCCCCTGACAACTACCTGATACAGCTGTGAGGCATACCAGATGTCGGAGTCATGGTAGCTTCAAGGGCTGCCAGCACACACATCCATGATAATGCCCTGGGCATTGCACAAAACCTGGCAGTTGAAGGAGAGGTATCCCTTGTGGTTTATATAGTGCCTACCATGCTCACTGGGTGGTGACTTGATATGTATGTGCGTGCAGTCACCCAGTACTTCTGGGTAGTCTACCTCATGGTGGAAGAGACGCATATTGCTGGCCAACTCCTCCTGAGTTCGGGGGAAGTATATATGCTCATTGGCATGTGGTAACATGGCATCCAGGAACTGGTGGAGTACCCAGGATGCTGATGCTTGTGAGATCCCTATGATATCTCCAGTTGGCCTTTGAAAGGTACCTGTGGCTAGTATTCTCAAGCTTACACATACCTTTGTTTCCACTGGGATGGGTTCCCCTCTGTTGTTTCTGGATCTGAGGCATGGCCGGCACAGCTTAACAATTTGCTGTATGATGTCCCTGTCCACCCTGCAAATCCCTACTATCTCCAGATCATGTAGCCCCTGGTAGGTTACCCTTGGTCTGAACACTCTTCTCCTCCTCCGGGGCCTGAGGTGGTTGTCAGCATCATCCTCCACACCACCTTCAGTCTCCAACACATGGTGATGAATCACAGCTATGGCAGCTCCCAACAAGTACATTGTAAAAGTTCCCCATCTGTTTACACCGATGGTGCAGTGTTTGGGAATACACGGTTGTGTGTGAGGTGCCTTCACAGTTTATACTATTGTGCTTTGAACACTGATGATGTCATAGGGTGTGTATGTACAATCAGAGCTGCAGGGTATCTTATGTGTTTTAACACAGGTACTGCTATTGTGCTGCCTTTGATGTTGAATTGCATTTCGCTACCATGGATCACCTCTTGCCCTTGCCTTAACTTTTCTTAACGATTCCCCTCCCATTGTCGGGCATGCATCCAGCAGCCTGCTTTCTTGTTTTGCACTTTCCCAAACCAGGATTGTGTTGCAAAATGTGTTCTATAGCCAATCTACGGCAGGTTTGATTTTCTCTACGGTGACAGTTCTCTTTTCTTTTCAATCCGACACCTCCCCTATCCTGTTCTGCAGGTTGCTACTAGCAGTCTTGTTTGCTGCCGTCAATGGTCCACTGTGAGTTAATAGGTGTTAATTACTCAGTTGTACTCCAATTACCCTACTGCAGCATTTCCTTATTGTCTTCCTGTAAACTTCCTGTTTGAGCTGTGGTGCGTGGCGCTTGCGTCCGCTTACCGGATTTCAAGCACGTTGTCATCCACGTACATATGCGCTTTCAGACACCATGTGTGCTCTCAGCTAAGCAAAGCTATACCTACATCCACACCCCTATCCTGCGGCTTTGCTTAGCAACGGGCAACCCAGATTTGCATTGCTCCAATGTGCTTACAGCTATGGTGGCACACACCACTGCTGATGTCATGTATACCTCCAGACCACTCCTTGGTGTTGTAGCGGTGCACCGTATGGTACATCCTTAGGCCGGCGGGACGTTTGCGATTCAGTATTACTTGCCTCATTTGCATGGCATTGCCTACTAATTCATAGTTACCGTGCCGAACACTGTCACAGACCTTAGCAACCCTTGCAGCTTGGTTGTGGTGTAGCATGCGTACCATTGACTGTTATGGTGAAATCATGATTTGTGTTACATTGCAATTTTATGGCATCTGTATATATTTTCCTTGTGTTCCTATTTGTGCACACATGCCCTGTGGTTGTAATTTGCGCTATTGTGGCCATGACATTAAATGTTATTTTTTATGTGTTGTGCGTGTTTTGTTATGCCATTGCCTGTATATTTAGCCATTGGCATATGTTAACTTTGTAATACATGAGTCTGGTCTGCTTTAATGGCTCCGATGTTCTGTTTGGAAAAATGTAAACCGTTTTTTTTTTTTTTTTTTTGGTTTACATTTCTGTATGCTTACACTATGCCTGCACCACTTCATGAATCACTATGTACCTTCATTTGCATGCTGCAGTACTGCGCATGGGGTAATTACCATACCTGGGCTGAGAGCTGTGCAGATTTGGCGTACGCTGGTAGTGCATGTGGAACTGGATCGTACCTGAATCGCTCGGCGGCCATATTTGGCATTATACCTCCTACACTACGCCTGCGCCTGGCGCAAGCTTCATGAATCCCGGGGTTAGTCTAATCTTCCTAATTCCTAGCTAAGCTATTTCTAAGAGAAAACACAGCTTTAAATAACTTACATATAGAGCAAAGCAGTGCTGGTGATGAATGTTCTCAAGACAAAATCTCAGAGCTCTTTGATTCTCTCTCTTTAAATTGATAACACAGACCTGCTTCACATGACATCAGTCTTCACACTTCTTTGGCGTTCCCAGGATAACTGAAGCTACATTTACATTCGTTACACCTGGTCAGAAACCAGAGCAGTAAAGGATATATATACATGCAAATTCTAGCCATTAACTCTGGTCTTAAAACAACAGACATATTTGCTCCGAATTTTAACATCAAAGAATTGACTTATCATCTTTGTTACAGCAGAGTTCACTGTTGTTACATTTTGCAATTCAATATCCAGTGCAGTCTTTTCACATTTAAAAGAACAAACATGCAGCTTACATTAATATTTACACATGACAGAATTATCTACAAAATTCTATCTGGCTAGGCTGGCAGCCTTCACCTATCTTCACAATCTTTACCCGAAGATTTAGCCCTGAACAAGAAAAACTCATATGCACACTCTGAACAGACAGTAACCTCGTTCTCAACAGAAGAAATTATGCTCATCCATAATAATGAAACTCCAAGCTATCTTATAAACTGCAGACCAATAACTTGTCTTCTGACGATACATAAACTATATGTTGGAATTGATGCTGACAGAGTTTACAGTGATTTACAAGAAAACAAATTTCACACTGAGCTAATAAGAGGTAGGGCACTGAGCAAATTGATCTCTGATATATAACATTAAGTATCCTGTTTTTTTTTTTTTTTTGCTTATTTTTATGAGATATTTATAGCACTTTTATTGTCTGCATATACTTTTCTAGCTAGTTTCACTGTGTGTGAGGTATTAGCTAGAAGTTTTCTACAATTGTTAAGCATCTAGTTGGGTTTGTTTGTTCTGATTTCCTGGCAAGGTGTGTATCATATAACTTGTTTGCAGTTAAAAGCATTCTTTAGAGTCTCCTTGCTCCTTTATCTGTTTAAACATTTCTGCAGTTTTTTCTACCCAAGTAATGTGGGTAGTTGTAGTTGTCCATATTCAGGCTTGTGTTTTGGACCTAGTTGTTTGTTGGTAGAGGCTGTGTGTCTGAGCACATGTTCCAGGCCATCTTAGTTTAGCCAAAGCCAGTATAGCATTTCAGTGAGAGTGAAGTGTTTATGGTAATTGGCTGATTGGGGTTACGTGGACTATGTCTTGGAGTAAGCACCTCACTGGTTCTTTTGAGATTTTTTTAAAGCTGTTTCAGGTTTCAACTTTGTTACTTAGGAAGTTAACCTGTGAGTCTTTCTGCCATTTCACACTGAGCTAATCAGAGGAAGGGCACTGAGCAAACTGATCTGTGATATATAACATTAAGTATCCTGTTTTTTTGTTTTTCTAAGAGTTATTTATAGCACTTTTATTGTATGCATATACTTTTCTAGCGAGTTTCACTGTTGTGAGGTATTAACTAGAAATTTTCTACAATGGTTAAGCATCTGGTTGGGTTTGTTTGTTCTGATTTCCTGCCAAGGAGTGTATCATATAACTTGTTTACAGTTAAAAGCATTCTCTACAGTCTCCTTGCTCCTTTATCTGTTTAAACATTTCTGGAGTTTTTTCTAGTGTGGGTAGTTGTAACATTGTCCATATTCAGGCTTGTGTTTTGGGCCTAGTTGTTTGTTGGTAGTGGCTGTGTGTTTGAGCACATGTTCCAGGCCATCTTAGTTTAGCTAAAGCCAGTATAGCATTTCAGTGAGAGTGAAGTGTTTATGGTCATTAGCTGATTGGGGTTACCTGGACTATGGCTTAGAGGAAGCAGCTCATTGGTTCTTTCAAGCTTTTTTAAAGTTGTTTCAGGATTCAACTTTGTTACTTAAGAAGTTAACTTGTGAGTATTTCTGCCATTTCACACTGAGCTAATTGGAGGGAGGGTACTGAACAAACTGATCTGTGATATATAACATTAAGTATCCTGTTTTGTTGCTTATTTTTACGAGTTATTTATAGCACTCTTATTGTCTGCATATACATTTCTAGCTGGTTTCACTGTGTGTGAGGTATTAGGTAGAACTTTCTACAATTGTTAAGCATCTGGTTGTGCTTCTTTGTTCTGATGTTTGTTTCCCACCCTCCCTCCTTGTTGATATCTTGTTTTTATACTTGGTGGTTTTTCAGTTGCCCACCCCTACTGTAAATTTGATCTGGGACACTCCTCCCAATCAAGTGTCATTAACACATTCTATCTAATCCAGGGAGAACATTAGAAAAGGCCAACCCACTGAGTTTCTGCTCTTCCTTTCCCCTTTCCACTTTACCAAAAAAAAATGTATAAGCTTCTTTTCTGCCTTTCCTGTAAGTCATCTAGTCCAGATACAGATTTGCTGTATCCAGGACTGTTTGTAAGCTTTTGAGCCCCCAATCCTTTCTGTGTTGGAGGGAAGCCTTCTAGCTTAATTTTGTTTCTTAGAACTAACCAGTTTTTTAGTTTCAGTACTCCAATCTGTTTTTTTTTTAGCTTAGCATTTGTTCTGAACTCATTGTCAGCATTAAATAAGCTACCAATTACTACAGCACTCAACTTTCCTCACTTGTCTAGAGGAAAACAGTTTTTAGTAATTAATAAATAAGCACCTATTCAGGCATGTCTAAGGGTCAGCTCCCACTGTTTTCTCCTGTCTACCTGATGAATCTGGGCATCTTGGGGCAATGCAGAAATTGCCTCATGTACACAGACAACCGTCTCCTCCTACCACCCAACACTACAAACTGTGAGAGATGCACTTATATAAGCAAAGCTCTCTTCACCCAAGACTGGACTAGACAGTCAAGAGGAGAAGGTAAAGACTTGCACCACACCACACTCATCACATAATCCCTCAAAACCTACACCACCAAAACACACATAGAAAAACAAAACACACACCTACATTCACAGAGGCTCACAATGAAAATTTACCCAAGCAACAGGGACTTTCAAAGCAGAAATGCAAGCAACCTCCACCACCCAACACAACTCAAATGACACATAACCCACAAACTCATTGTGCCCCTCAACCATAGCCCATAAGACATAACAACGTACCCAAAACTTTAGTAATAGGTAACTCTATAGTCAGGCACACTGAGGTTCCACTCACTAGGCTAAATAAGGAGAAAGTTACTGTCAGCTGTCTGTCAGGTGTCAGGATCTGCCACATAATGCACACACTCAGGTCACTCCACAACAAGTACAAATATGACTCTGTCATTGTCCATGTTGGTGTGAATGACCTGAGATGTACCTCCCTGGACTACATGAAAAGAGACATGGAGGAGCTGTCCAATCCTGTAGCTCAGGCAGGTATGACCCTAGCCCAGAGTAGCATCATGCCATCACCCAGAATTATACCACAGTACAAGGACAAAATGATTGACTTCAACAATTGGCTAAGCTTCTGGTGCAATTCTAAGGGGATCCAGTATCTGTCTGCCTAGGATGATACGATCGACAAGCCACAATGCTTTGCCAGAGATGGCCTGCACCTGTTGCACTTGGGAATCCGGATACTGGCTAAGACTCTTGCCACCCCATAGTGCCTTTTTTAGGCAAGGTTCAAATGACAAATTCACCACCATAACAGGTGCAATCAAGCAAAATCTGAGGGTAATGCTACTGAATGCTAGAGGTCTAAACCTCAAAATGCACTCACTCAAGGCACTCCTTAAAATGGAGAATATCGACATCTGTGCAGTGAGAGAGACCTGGTTCAAGGCTCCAGAAATCACCCCTGCATTACTAGGCTATAATTCATACCACACCTTTCGGCTACCTAACCTGGACCAAAACACTAAAGGCGGAGGTGTGTCCATATTCATTAAGGATATCCAGACCTCCAGACTAGTTGCTCAGCATAATGCATCTGAGATTATCCAAGTTCAACTAACTCTGGGCAAGACCGCAATCCAAATTGTAGTTTGCTACAGATCCCCCAACATGCCACAGGATTCCCACTCCTCATTTCTTGATACACTTGAAAAAATTAGGGTACAACCTAAGACCCTAATAATGGGTGATTTCAACTACCCCATCATTAACTGGGAAAACTACTCATGTACCAACTCTTGTGCTCAATGTTTTCTGGAATTCATAAACTCCAGTGCCTTGGATCAACGTATCCCCACCCCCACCAAGGGTAGCAATATCCTAGACCTGATCATTACCAACATGGGCAACCGGTATTCCACACCAGAGGTCAATTCCTCATTGGTCAGATCCAACCACAAGCTAATCATCCTAGACATCCACATCCAACCCCCACCCCCATTAGGGAATCCAAGGAAAAAATTTCTCCAAAGCCAACTTCACGCTTCTTAAGACAGAAGTGGTAAACTTCACGACACCTTTGCTGATGGACAATAGCGGTACGACTGCTGAATCCTGCACAAATGCACTTTATAAGCACTTACACAAGTGGATGGATCATGCAATCCCTAACAGCACCAAGATGCTATCCTCCAAAAAAAGGAAGCCAGTCTGGTGGTCCCCTGCCATAAACAAACTTGACAACAGAAGAAAGAAACTCTTGCAAAAAAAGAGTAAAATCCCATGATCAGAGGAACTCCCTGGTCAGCCTCAGTAAGAAGCTGAGATCCCTCAAAAAATCCTCCAAAGCTAGCTACGAAAACAAAATCACCACTGATTCTAAAGGCTACAGCAAAGCATTCTATAGCTATGTCAAGAATCTCAATGGCAGCACTCAGATCTGCTCTGAGTTGCAGCACAATGGCACTAAATATACAGAACCAACTGATATTGCCAACATCTGGCAGATACGTTCAGTGCTAACTTTATTCCTCTCTCACCCCCTAAAGGGCCCATCTCTATACAGGAGGAATGCAAAGTTCGTGTAATCATGGCTGCACAGGTAAAAAACACACTCTCCAAAGCCAAGAACACAGCATCCATGGGACCTGACAACATCCCAAGCTGTGTTCTACACAAACTACAAAATGAAATGGCACCCCACCTAAGTACCATGTTCAGTCATAGCCTCATCTTAGGCTTTGTGCCCACTGAATGGCACACAGCAATAGTTATCTCACTCCACAAAGGGGAGCCACCATGGACCCCAGGAACTACTGCCCCATTAGCCTGATGAGCCTGGTCTGCAAGGCTATGGAACATATCATCATGGAACTTATAAACAATGACATTGGTAATCTCCAAACTCTGGACCCTACCCAGCTCGGGTTTGTAAAAGGCAGATCATGTCTCCTAAACCTGATAGACTTCTTTGAAGCAGTCACCAAAGCCGTAGATGAGGGTAAGGTGATTTACACAGCCTATCTAGATCTCACCAAGGCTTTTGACACCATCCCCCACTCTGGAATTATAGATAAATTCACTAAACTAGGTATAAATCCCTATGTCACAAGATGGGTTGCCAACTGGCTCACTGACAGAACCCACACTGTGAAAGTAGCAGACTCTAAATCCAACTTCAGACCAGTGACAAGTGGAGTACCACAAGGTTTAGTCCTGGGTCCTCTCCTGTTTGGTATCTACTTCTCTGAAGTACAGGCTAATACAGAAGTTCTTTGGCTAACAAAGTTCACAGATGACTGCAAACTAGGATCCATAATCAAAACTCCTAACGATGTGGACATCCTACAAAAGGGCCTCACTGAGACAGATGCCTGGTGTCAAAGCCATGGCCTCAAGCTCAATGCCAAAAAGTGCATTGTCATCCCTTTTGGTAAAAACTCTATTCCCATGAATTACCACACAGGCGGTAGTCTGCTTAACACTGAAAGTGTGATTAGAGTCCATGGGACACAGGTAGACAGTAGTCTCTCCTTTGATAATCACATCACCACAGTTGTCAGGAAATCCTTCTACATGGCACACCTCATCACAAAAGGTTTCTCATCCAGGAAAAAAGAGGTCATTGTTCCCTTCTACTCATCACTCATTAGATCCATAATAGATTACAATGCCCCTTTTGGTATGTACCTCACATGACATCTACAACAACTGGAAAGGCCACAGAAATACCTCACAAAGAGGATTACCAGCCTCAAACAGATGCCCTATGCAGACCATCTCAATAAACTCCAGCTTTACTCCATCGCATATCGCCTACTCAGAGGCGATCTCTGCCTAACATACAAAGCTATGTCAAACCCAGGGCGCTGGACATGCTCCACGTAAAGAAATCCCAATCCCTCTGAACTACATGCTCTAGGGACCAAAATCTTGTCACCACAATAAACAGAACATGCTGGAGGGATAGATTCCTGTTCCAGAGACTTCCCATACTCTGGAACAAACTACCTATCTATATCAAACAAAGCTCCTCATTAGCACTCTTCAAGAAAAATCTTGATGATTGGATGGGAGATAGAACATTCACCCCGGGGATCACTTTTGTGGCTCTGCTCGACAGGGGCACAGGAAAATAATTTTCTTGGATGGCGAAAGCCAGGGTACCATTTGGCTAGGCTTATATAGGCCCTAGGGCCAATAGCCTAGTACCTACCTATGAACCAACAGTCCAATAACTAAACCAAAAGAATTGCTTATTCGATTAAGCGCTTTCATCAGGATATCTGACTTCTTCAGAATACCATCAAACAACCTCCATAAGTTTAAATACCCTTCCCCAGCAGTTAATCAGCTTACATCATTTCTTGTCACATCCAACAACTAACATAATGCAAATAAATAAAAACATGAATAAAAACAGGCATAATAATACAATTGCACTTCCCCCATTCACATAAAATATAAGGATTTCAATCTTAACAATGCCATAATACTGATCCTGTCATTAAGTCTAGGTTTTAGACATGCATTTAATTTGATTTGCCTTTTAAGCTCAAATAATTCTAAATATTCTTCAACAGGCCCACCCCGGGATCCAAGATCCACATGATCAATGGCAAAAAATTTAAATGTATGTGTGGGAAACACTTCAATATGCTTGTACAAAGCATTCTTGCTATCTTTTGCCTAATTTCATAAAGATATTCATATACTCTTTGTTTTAAGGCCCTCTTAGTTTTCCCCACATAAAAACTGTCACAGGAATCACACTTGGACACATACACCACCCCTTTGGAGTAACAATAATATTTTTTATTGGGATAAAGAGTCCCATAATTCTTAATATTTAAATTGTCCCTATCCACCATATAGTGGCATTGTGTGCATCTACCACATTTAAAACAACCTCCTTCTCTATGTTTTTTCATTTTACATTCCAACAGGCCTTTTAATGAAATGTCTTTTTTGCATACCACTGTTGGTGTCTCACCTAGTATACTATTAACTTCATCATCCAAGTTAAAAATTGTCCAGAATTTTGTAACAATGTGCCAAATATCATAAAAATCAAACATGAAGGGGATAATGAGGGCTCTAATAAACCTAGCCTGGTTCCCCTTATCTGAAACTACATTCATGGCCCCCATATTGGACAGAAGCATTACAATTGTGCCTACTTCTCTCTTGTTCTTGTCCTCATTTTCTATATTGTTAACAAATTCCAAGGGGTACCCCCTCCTTACCAACATACCTTTAAGTGTCTCACATTCCCTATTAAAATCAACATCCTCAGATATCATCCTGGCAAGCCTGATGTATTGACCCTTTACTTAGGCTTTCTTCTGGTGTTCATGGTGCCAGCTTCGGAAGTGTATTAGGGAGTTAGAGTAAGTAGGTTTTCTGAATAGATGTGAAGTAAACATTTTCCTACTATAATCTTTTCTGATATCTAAGAAATTCAACATATTATTATCCTTTGTCATAGTGAATTTCAAAAATTTGTGGTCCCATTAATATTTGAAAATAACTCTTCCAATTTACGATCCCCACCTTTCCAAAGAAGAACTATATTGTCAAGGTAGTGGCCATAGAGTGCCCAAGACTCCCTAAAGTTAGAATTCATAACAAATAGGTCCTCCCAGTGTGCCAACACAATGTTGGCAAACACAGGGGCACAGCGTGCACCCATGGCCACACATTGTCTCTGTTTAAAAATTTGACCTTCGAAACCGAGAAAATTGTTTTCCAGAACCAACTCCGTGCAAGTTCTAATAGTCAAAATTGAACCATGTTCCAAATTAGAGTTGTTACACAAATAATAATAAAACCATTCCATCCCCAATTCATGGGGGATCACAGAAAAGAGATTAAAGATGTCAATAGTGACCATAATTAATTCATCATCATACATCTCGGGTTTAATTTTACCCCCAAAAATCCCATGAATCCTTAATCACCCACTCCCTTTTGTTCAACACATTTTTCACTTTACTGTCAATGAATTTTGCTAAGCAAAAGGTTTTAGAGGCTTTAGCATTCACAATTGGGCATAGGGGTGGGTCAGAAATGGATTTATGTATCTTTAAGATCCCAAATATAGTAGGGGTTCTGGGATGTTTGAACTGTAAGAATTCATAAACTTTTAAACTGATTTTTCCATTTAGTAATAACTCTTCTACAATGAGGTCAATATTTCTGTAAGCAATATTAACTTCATTACATGATGTTTCTACATAAGTATGACTGTACAACATTTCAAACATTTTACTATTGTAATCAGAAATATTCATGACCATGAGATCCCCTCCTTTATCAGGTTTCATTAATCTGATGTCATTGTTGTACAAAATTTCTTGTAATAACCTCCATTCTGCATAATCTAAATTATTGGGAACATTGTTATTATTGTGCCTTAAGAGGTCTCTGATTTCACTGTCATGCAGTGCTACGAACATGGAAACCATAGGGTGAGCAGGCGGAATAAAGGTACTAGGTCTATGCAATACACCCGGAGTCCCCATGTTGTAATTATTCCCAAAATATAATGCCAAATTCAGTTTTCTAATAAACATTTTTAGATTTAGAATGGTGTCCACCAGGTTAGCTTCTCTAGCTGGTACAACATTCAGGCCTTTGGAAAATAACTCTGCCCAAGCTGGGCCTACACTATTGTGGCTGTAGTTATAAATCAAATAATCACCAGTGCCATATTTCACCACTGAAATCACAGTATCTAATGGTTCAATTATCTCTGGTAGGATCCGCTTCTCCACCTCCATCAACCCTTATGCACTTCCTGCACATAATTCGAACCGGCACATCTCCCATCCCTCCGGTTCTTTATCCTTTCGGTCTTCCTCAGGGGTGGGGGATCTAAAGGGAATCCCTATTTAAATAATGATAATCACTGTTCTCATTGTGCATATCATTGATTTCAGTAGAGGGCCTATCAAAGTATTGAGCCTGCTGCCCCTCTGGGGGGGTCCGGGTATGCTTTCTCAGCATCATAATCCCGCTTGTCCCTCCCCAGTTTATGCTGTTTCCTAGCTTTCAGTTCTTTTAGATCGTTATCTACAATCTTAAAACTATTAAAAAAAATCATTTTTCTTATATTCAAACAGTAAATCATTTTTGATATTACCATCAGTTTTATCAATATCCCGAATAAGCCTTGGCATTTTTCTATTATTGTCACAAATAAGTAATTTTAATAATTCACATCCTTGCCTGTTAAAAAATGTAATAAGATCACGGTGCAACTGAGAGTTCTTAATGAGTCCTGCTGAAAATTTCCACATCCTGAGCCCTTTCGGAACATGCTCCTGACTAATGCATTCTTGTAGATACAAATTTTCTAACTGCAACTTTTTGTATTTAAAAGTTAAGTCCTGAAATAATTTAAGCTGTTCATCAAGGTTCCCATGTGCTTCATCCACGCAAACAGTGTTGTCTCCCATCCTAAGTTCACTTCTCCCACACTGTTCTGTTGAGAAGGACGCCATGATATCGTTGATACCTCTATGTTTCATCTGCAAATGAACCCTCATGTTGTTGCTAAGGTTATTAGTTGAACAGCAACCTTCCTGTGAGATGTTGCCATAGCAATGTTTTCTTTGTGCTGGGGTAATGAGTGAATGCTCCAAAATCTGTGTGTAAGTTCCCTCAGTGCCAGAATTAGAGTTACAAGTCAAATCTCCACTCAAACTCTGTTCTTCATTAAAATATTCACTTTAGATATGAACTCTGTTACCAATGCCGATAGTGTTGCTAACACCTGTGCCATGCTCTGTAAATCCATACCAGCCATGGTGTTATGCTGTTCACCTCCCTCCATAGAAAAACGAACCAAAAACTCAAATAAAAGACAACCAGGAATAAACAAGCAAATGAGAAGTGTCCAGCAAAAAAACACCAACGGTCCGATAACTAAAGCAAAATAATTGTTTATTCGATTAAGCGCTTTCATCAGGATAGCTGACTTCTTCAGAATATCATCCAACTACTTCTATAAATTTAAATACCCTCCCCTAGCAGTTAGTCAGCTTACATCATTTCCTGTCATATCCAACAACTAACAAAATGTAAAAATTTACAAGAAAGGTCAGTCATGGCAATAGAACAAAAGGTTTACCTAAAGAAACTCATAAGGAACAAAGAATCATTTGTTGTTAAATAAAGTTATAATGGAGAATTGTTAAAGGGGAAAGAATCTAAGTATGGCATAGATATATTACAAAAAAAAACACATGACAGCATCCCACATTCATACATAAAGGAGTGTTTACAGATGTATATGATTACACTTCTTATTGATCAGTTACATTACAGTGACCATGAAACAGTGGAACACCACTTTCCAGCTAAACCATGATACAGGACAAATTATTATCCCAGGGACAAAAATTCAAAGGGAGTATTCCAGGGTTGTTTCTTTGTCACCTCTGCTCTTTTGCCTTGCCCTTAACCCATTGAGCTGTCTACTGAATATGATTTTGTTATGTTTACAATTTGCATCCCAGACAACAACAAAGTATAAAGATTTTTCATCTTCCTTTTGGGGATGATTTAAAACTATATAGTTCATTAGATGCAGACCTGAAAGCACAACTGGAAGTAGCCAAACCTTTCTCAGATGATATAAGAATGTCATTTGATCTTGATAAATTTCCAAATGCAACATTTAAAGCAGGAAAGGTGCAGCACCAAGAAAATATTAATTTAGAACAAGAATGTGGTAGAAAGGAACTTCATCAAGAAGGAGTACAAAAATATTTGGGAACTGATGAAGGACTGACAATAAAACATGAACAAATGCAAACAAAACTCAGTAAAAGAATATTTTAGAAGACTAAATTTAATACTGAAAACAGCCCAGACATCTAGAAACAAGTCCATGCTTTAAACCAATTTGTTTTTCCTGTTCCAACTTATGGGTTTAAGGCGATTGACTGGCCCCAAAAGGTTTTGGATCAGTTGGACAGGAAAACAAGAAAACTGCTTCACTTTCATCAAATGATATACAAACATCAGTATATATGAAGGATATATATCCCTCATTTTGAAGGAGGTATGGGCCTCCTCAAAACTGATTACATGTGTAGATCTTCAATGTTAGGACTGCTATCTGTTGACCTCATCAAATCCAAACATAGTGAAAGTTCTGAAACATGAAGAGAACAAATCTAAGATTACTTCCCTTCTTAGTTTGGCAGAAGCATATCCATGTCATGCAGGAATGGAAACCAAACTAGAAGAAGACAATAATCAGGCAGCAACTGAATGTGCCAAAAAAAAATGAGGAGAAGGATCAGATGAGAAGACAAGAAATGTGGAAAAGTCATAAATATAGTTGCAAGTATAGAAAACTCCTGGAACAACCTCATGTCAATCAGGATCTGACCCAGGAATGGTTAAGGAGAGGTGAATTTAAACCAAATGATGAAAGTTAATATTAGCAGCCCAAGATAGCAGGATAGTGGACTATGTACATGTTGGTTTGTTGGGAAAAACAGACAAATGTGGGTTCTGTAAAACAGAACTGTAAACAGTCACAAATATTGTTGCTGGGTGTGATACATTAATGGCAGAGGGCCTGTATACTGAAAGGCATAACAATGTGGCAAGAGTGTTGCATTGGCGATTGTGCAAACATTACGATATTAAAGCAGCTGAGAACCATTGAAAACATGAGCCACAAAGTATTTTACAGATTGGTGAAGTTTATATCACATGGGATCACCCATTACCAACAGTTCACAAAACCGATGTGAGAAAACCAGATATAGTAGTTCATGAAAAGAAGACAAAAGTAGCATTGATCATTGAAATTGCAACATCCACTGACTACAGTGTCTTACGTACAAAGAGACACAAAGACATAAAATACCAAGACCTGCAGGCAAAAATGAGGGCAATTTGGAAGAAGGATATCCATACCATTCCATTAGTAGTAGGAGCAATGGGTCTCGTAAAAAAAGACTTTACAGTCTTATTTAGATATGCTACCTAAACGTGTAACTCCATCTGAATTGTTAAAAGAGCAAATTCTGGACACATTATAGGTGGTGCAAAGAGCACTTTTAACTAACATCAAAGACTGAAACAATACTAATTTTATGAACTTTAATCGTACTTTGAATTAAGAATGGGGTCCATTCCTATCAGAGAATTAGAAACCCAAAAGACATGGAGAAATGAAAGTGACAAAAAAAAATCCTCCAAAGCTAGTTACAAAAACAAAATCACCACTGATTCTAAAGAAAACCACAAAGCAGTCTATAGATACGTCAAGAATCTCAATGGCAACACTCAGATCTGCTCTGAGTTACAGCACAGTGGCACTAAATATACAGAACCAACTGATATTGCCAACATCCTGGCAGATAGGTTCAGTGCTAACTTTACCCTCCTCTCATCCCCTAAAGGGCCCAGCTCTATACCGAAAGAATGCAAAGTTCCTGTAATCACAGCTGCACAGGTAAAAACCACACTCTCCAAAGCCAAGAACACTGCGTTCTACACGAACCAGAGAACAAGCTGGCACCCCACCTAAGTACGATGTTCAATCATAGCTTCACCTCAGGCTTTGTGCCCACTAAATGGCGCACAATGATGGTTATCCCACACCACAAAGGGGGAGCCAACACTGACCCCAGGAACTATCACCCCATTAGCCTGAAAAGCCTGGTCTGCAAGGCTATGGAACACATCATCTTGGAACTTATAAACAATGACATTGGTAATCTCCAAACTCTGGACCCTACCCAGTTTGAGTTTGTAAAAGGCAGATCATGTCTCCTAAACCAGATAGACTTCTTTGAAGCAGTCACCAAAGCTGTAGATGAGGGTAAGGTGGTTCACACAGCTTATCTAGATCTCGTCAAGGCTTTCAACACTATCCCCCACTCTGGAATTATAGATAAACTCACTAAACTAGGTATAAATCTCTATGTCACAAGATGGGTTGCCAACTGGCTCACTGACAGAACCCACACTGTGAAAGTAGCAGACTCCAAATCAGACTTCAGACCTTTGACAAGTGGAGTACCACAGGGTTCAGTCCTAGGTCCTCTCCTCTTTGGTATCTACTTCTCTGAAGTATAGGTTAACACAGAAGGTCTTTGGTAAATGAAGTTTGCAGATGACTGCAAGCTAGGATCCATAATCAAAACTCCTAACAATGTGGACATCCTACAAAAGGGCCTCACTGAGATAGATGCCTGCTGTCAAACCCATGGCCTCAAGCTCTATGCCAAAAAGTGCATTGTCATCTCTTTTGGAAAAAACTCTGTACCCATGAACTACCACATAGGCGGTAGTCAACTTAACACCAAAAGTGTGATAAGAGACCTTGGGACACAGGTGGACAGTACTCTCTCCTTTGATAATCACATTGCCACAGTAGTCAGGAAATCCTTCTACATGGCATACCTCATCACAAAAGGTTTCTCAGCCAGGAAAAAAAAGAGATCATTGTTCCCCTCTACTCATCACTCATTAGACCCATTATAGAGTACAGCAACCCTTTTGGTATGTACCTCACAAGACATCTACAACAACTGGAAAGGCCACAGAAATACCTCACAAAGAGAATTACCAGCCTCAAACAGATGCCCTATGCACACCGTCTCATAAAACTCCAGCTTTACTTTGTCACATATCATCTACTCCGAGGTGATCTCTGCCTAATATACAAAGCTATGTCAAACCCAGAGCTGTTGGACATGCTCCACTTAAAGAAATCCCAATCCCTCCGAGCTACATAGTCTAGGGACCTAAACCTTATCACCACAATAAATAGAACATGCTGGAGGGATAGATTCCTGTTCCAGAGACTTCCCATACTCTGGAACAAACTACCTATCTATATCAAACAAAGCTCCTTATTAGCACTCTTCAAGAAAAATCTTGATGATTGGATGGGAGATAGGAAATTCACCCCGGGGATCACTTCTGTGGCTCTACTCGACAGGGGCACAGGAAAATAATTTTCTTGGGTGGCAAAAGCCAGGGTATCATTTGGCTAGGCTTATATAGGCCCTAGGGCCAATAGTCTAGTACCTACCTTGAAACCATGAACCTATAAACCTATGACAAAACAAATAGAATCCAGTAAATATCCGCGAAGAAAAATAAAAGTGTCAAGCAGTATTTGTGATAATAGTGTAAATTGAGGCACATGGGTTAAAACAGTAGTTACAGCAGGAAAAACTGCAGCATGTATGTAAGGGACTATAGAGCTCCTAGGGGCAGATGATAGGAATAAGATTATGTTGTTGCAACAGTAACATCACATAGCAAGAGATCACAAACAAAAACAGGACAGTGAAAAGCTTGAGATCCAAATGCCTATACCATATACAGCTGGTATCCTGTCCATATACACCTGATACTCTTTTCAAGCTGGGTGGCCATGGTGGTGCTAACGGTGCAGCGGTTAGCATTGTCACTTCACAGCAAGAGGTTTTCTGGTTTGATTCTCAGCTGGGGTGCCTTCTGTGTGGAGTCTGCATGTTCTCCCTCCAGTTACATGAGTTTCCTCCGGGTGCTCCAGTTTCCTCCCACATTCCAAAGACAAGCCGTAGGTGGACTGAACACTCTAAATTGGCTGTAGGTGAGAGTGTGTGTGTGAGTGATTGGTATGAATGAACTACCACAGCATGGCTAGCCACCTGGTGGTGTAAATCCTGGTTCAAGAGGATTGTCACTGCTGAAGTGACACCCTGATCCCATGTGCAAAATGGAAAAAAGGGTTAATGATGGATGGGTGTACTGTTCTCAAGATGGGAGCTGTGAAATGTGACATGAAGAAGCATGTACACCTGTCATGTCCAGGAAGTTACCATGATGACATTGTATAAAAGTTGTCATGGCGTGTCATATAACCTTTTCCTGCAGGGTGAAGACACAAATCACCCCAAGACAGGTATCATTCAGAGAATACATAGTAGGAAAGTAAGTGATGTACTTAAGCTGTACTACAGCTCAGTGGATAACATGTTTTATGAGTGCACACATGCAAGACTGTAAATATGACTAAAACCAAGCACACAGGATTTATTGCCAAGGTAATATAGTATGTGCACACAGCGTGAGCAATAAGCCACACAAGAAACATTAGTAAACAAAGCACCAGACAAGACCTCACATATGTAAATGGGTCTATGACTATTCACTGAAAGCACATTTTACTGAAACTGAAATGACTGTGCACAAATCACTGAAAGCTTAAATCACTGAAAACGGAATTCACTGAAACACATTTCACTGAAAGTTATATATGGCCTTTTCCTACTGTAGTGCAACCCTGGAGTTAGTATATATAATAAGGGGGGGCACCACCCCCCACATTGGGGGTGTGGGAGGGTAGCCCCCACACATTGTTTGGATATATATTATGTTCAGAAAAGAGTAATTTCTTAGAATTGCAAGTATCCATGTATATAGTTCAAAATATTTAAAATAGGTGGGGGGGCTACGCCCCCCACCCTCCAATGTTGGGGGTGGTGCCCCCACACACCTTCTTACTATATATACTAACTCTAGGGTTGCACTGCAGTGGGGAAAAGGCCATATATAACTTTCAGTGAAATGTGTTTCAGTGAATTGTGTTTTCAGCGAATTGAGCTTTCAGTGAATTGTGCACAGTCAAATGTGTTTCAGTGAAATGTGCTTTCAGTGAATAGTCCTAGACCCATGTAAATACCCTATAATCACACTCTCACAAAAGAACATACTGTAGTAACAAAGGCAGCAAAACTTAAGTTAGAAGTCACCAGAAGTAGCATGTCAAATAAGATGTATTAAATAGACACTTCTAGTATCTCCAGCAAAAAGACACTGGGGTGCAGCCCAAGGCGGCAGGGACAGCTGACCCACAGTATGGCATGTCAGTGCTGGTACAAGGAAGAGATTAAATTCTGAGAGTTAATTTTGATGTTTAAAGATGTTAATACTAAACAACATGTTGAGTTACTTGAACTGCCATGGTAGCAAGAGGCAAATGTTTCAGCAATGGCATTTGTGACGTGCACAAAACCTGTAGATGCAAGAATTAGAACTCGAAATGGACCATGCACATAAACAAATTCAAGCCCTATATGAAAAAAATGAAGGTCTGAAAAAAATCAAGGATACAGATTGGATGTCAACATTTATTGGCTCCTGGAAAATACATATTGAAAGAATTAGAGTGCTTTCACAAAGTTGGCTTCCAGTATCATTAAAAAATGGCCTTTAGTATTATTCACGGAGAAAGATCATGCAAAAGTGTAGCTAGCTGTTCAGCTGGTGCCCATTGCCATCTCCTGGCACCCCTCAACTTTAAATTGAGGGAAAAAAAAACTTTCCATTTAAACTGTAGTGCACTGCTTGTTATATCTGCAGCAAGCAGATGCTACTGTTTATAACAAACAAGCTTCAGTTATGCCTGAAAATGCATTACTGGGATTGATTTCTAAATGCTAGTAATGCACTGAAATGCATTAAACACTGATTCACATCTAGAGATCATGCCCTCTAGCACTTTTTGCATGACATGACAAGCTAATGCTGATGATAAACAATGATAAACTCAGTTTCTTGATAATTTTTTTGTTTTGCGAACAAAAAGAGGCTGTCATGTGCCACAAAGTGTGAGGATCATTGTACTTTAATGATGCAAAAATATGGTTAAACAATTACTATATCCACTGTTTTGGCACTTGGTTTTCAGTGCATTAATTGAGTGACCTGCATTTTTGACTTTTTTACAGTCTCGTTAGAACTGCCTTAGTTCCACTTTAGTGAGAATAGAGGGGACCTGAGTCATTTTCTTGACTGGGATAGTATAATGGAAAGAAGAGTGTTCTGTTTTTGATTGGTCACAGGGCTTTGTTTCCATTTTTTTTTTTTTTTTAATCAGATCTCTCCTCTTTAAGCATTGCAGTTGCACAACACTTGGGTCAACCTATGAGCAAGTTAAGGCTTACATTAACATATCGACTGTTTCAGCACTTGTTTTTACATTGTTTTTTGTCACAGCTGCATTAATTGAGAGTTTCTGTGTTGAATATCTACACACTTTGATCTGTACAGATGCCAGTGTCTCACAGCGTAATTCACCCTTGCAATCTATGAAGACACCAATCTCATGCAGTGTAAGTTTCCCTTAAAATTCGCTTGCTGTCTAGATAGATTTTTAAAACTACTAGAGCATATAGTTTGCACAAAGCTGAGCATTGCTCATCATGTTCCTTGTGTTATTGATCTATTGAATACTAAAAATGTCCCTACTCCTCCCTAGTAGATCAGTAGCCATGGCTATGCACGTCCCACCTCTCTTTGTGGCCAGTTTGGTTGAGATGGGCATTCAGAGGCATTCTAGCAACTGCCTCGTGTACACTGATAATCCACTTATTCTTAATAAAACAGATAAAGTATGCAACAGGTACAAATATACTTTAATGCTGGAGGCAAAACTCTCACACACAACCAAAACGAATCCTATAGAGGCTGTCAGTGACACTTGCAGCATGCCTCCTGCACAGGGTAAAGAACCTACACATAAAACTACTTATGCTGAGCCACTTATAGGTAACCTTCCTAAAATACTACAACCTTCTGCACAGCACAATCAAAAAAATGGTCTTCAGCCATCACATATACGCTTCATTAAAACGCCACCCAGTAACATTGCATCCAATGACTCTAAGCTCTTAAGGCAAACCAGCGCACAGCCAAATTTCCTTTTCATTGGTCAGTCTATAGTGAGGCTCACTGTTTTCTACCTCAACAGACTGAGTAAGGACAGACTCACAATTAGCTGCCTTGGTTAGGGTCCACCAAGTCACACAGGCACTCAAGTCATTGAACCACAGATACCAGTATGACTCTGTCATAGTCCATGTATGTGTTAATGACCTGAGATGTACCTTCCTTGACTATATGAAGTGAGACATGATCAAGCCCACTGATTATGTGCCTCATGCAGGTATGAGCATAGCACTGAGCAGCATACTACCATCTCAAAGTACGATGCCATGCTACTAAGAGAACATGATTGATTTGAACAATTGCCTTAGTGTCTGGTATCAGTCCAAGGAGGTACAATAGTTGACGACCTAGGAGGACATGGTTGACAGACCACTCTGATTTGCCAGGGATGGTCTGCACTTATCCCCTCTAGGCTTTCAGACATTGACAAAGATCTTGTCCATCCCTATTGTGCCTTTTTAGCAATGCCAAACTGATAAATTTCTGACTTAACTGAACCTATGAAGAAATATCTGAAGATGGTATTGTTCAATGCTATACGTCTTAATAAGAAACTGTCTGCAAGCTTCCATCTCTCTGGAGAATGTAGATATCTGTGTAGTAACAGAGACATGGTTTAAAGTTGTGGACAGCACACTGGCAATGCAAGGTTATAATGCCTTTCACACCTTTAGACCAGCTGCTGCACAGGAGGGAACTAAAGGTGGAGGAGCATCAGTCTATATTAAGATTAATCTCACATACAGACTAGTTGAAGTGCATCACCCACTGGAACTTATACATGTACAACTCACCATAAACAGGGTGTCGTACCATATCCTTGCAACCTACAGGTCCCCCTACATGCCACAGGAAATCCATACTACATACCTCAATGCACTGGAGTCCCTTACTGTTCAACCCAATATTATCTTCATGGGAGATCTCAACTGCCCCTCTACAGAATGGGAATCATACACTACTTCTAATGCACAAGTCAAGCATTTCCTAAACTCTCTTAATACCAACATCCTGGAACAGTTTATCTATTCTCCTACTAGTGGTACAAACATCCTTGACCTTGTACACATGAACATGGGGGAGCAATGTTCCTCACCCAATGGAATGTTCTTGCTCATAAGATCTGACCGTAAGGCAGTATTGCTTGAAATAAAAATTAAATCTGAGTACTCAGTGAAACTAAAAACTTTTAGGAAGTATTTCAAGGCTAAGTTCTCTCGACTAAGTAACACCTTGGCTAAATTTCAAGCACTCCCAACCCAGTAAGCACCATAACATATGCTGAGGTAGTTACAAAATCCCTGTACATCCATATTTATGGCTAAACATAGCGAGCTGTACCCATTCATGCTAAGAATAAGGCAAACTCAAAAGACAAGCCACTCTGGTGGAATCACAATATCAACTGGTTATACAACAAAAGAAAAAAGATTAGCCAAGTGTAGGAGGAACAAATCTCAGTATACTGAAATGCCACTGACCAACCTAATCATGCTGCTAGGTGGCTTAATTAATACTTCAAAGGCTATAGTTGAAGAAAAAATAGCTTCTCAAACAAAGTGCATCCACAAAGCTTTCTACAGCTATGTCTATAACCTCAAGGTAACTATGCAACAGTGCATAGAACTTATTGTAAATGGCATCAATCACACTTAACCAGAGGCCATTGCCAAACTTTTGGCTGACAGGTTAATCTCAAATTTCTCCTGCCACTCCCCTTGATAATCCAAAGGAAATACTATATACCAAAATCCCCCTAATCGTTACTAGGGAACAGGTCATCAATGCACTTTCCAAAGCCAAACACACTGAAATGATGAGCTCCGATAACATCCCAGGATGCTTATTAAATAGCATGAAACATGATCTCTCTGGTCCACTTGAATCCCTTTTCAACTGGAACGTTCAGTCAGGTTTTGTGCCCAAGGAATGGAAGATTGTTAGCAGTCATTTCCCCACACAATAGAGGTCCAGCCACCAATCTGGGTAACTACAGGCCCATTAGTCTGACCAACCTCATATATAAGGCCATGGAAAGAATCATTATGGAAATGATAAATGAGGACTTAGGTAACCTGAAAATGCTGGGCCCATCACAGCTCTGCTTTGTTAATGAAAGGTCATACCTGTTAAATCTGGTGGTCTTCTTTGAGAGGGTCATCAAAGCAATAGATGAGGGTCAGACTGTGCACACAGCTTACCTCAACCTGGTCAAGGTTTTTGATACAATATCTAACTCAAGTATTTTTGGCAAGCTCACTAAATTAGGTATAAGCTCTTTTATCATCCACTGTATATCAGTTGGCTCTCTGATAAGACCAAGAAGGTCACAATAGCTGAGGCTACCTTCAACAAGAGGCCAGTCACTAGTGAAGTCCCTTAGGCTTCGGTACTGATCCTGCTCCTTTTTGGCATCTATTTCTCTGAAGTGAAAGCAAATGCTGAAGGCTTATAGCAGGCTAAGTTTTCAGATGATTGCGAGCTGGGGATTATCATTGACTCCTCTGCAGACCCAAGCATTTTTCAAGAAGATCTATCTCTAACAAGTAGTGCCAAAGCTATGGTCTTAAACTCTATGCTAGGAAATGCATAACTATGCCCTTTGGAAAGTCAACCATCCCAGCTAATTGCCATGTTGATAATACACCCCTAAGAGTCGACCCAGTGGTCAGGGATCTGGGTATACGCATTGACAGTCGCCTTACCTTTATCTACCACATGGCCACTGTGGTGAGGAAATCATTTTATGTTGTGCAACGTATAAGTAAAGGTATTCCATCTAAGTCCATGCAGGTCAGTATCTCACTATACTCTGCCCTTATCAGACCAATCATAAAGTACAAGAGAGTGACTTCAGTGGTTCATTATAAAAAAGAATACAAGGAGTAACAAACATGCCTTACACAGAGTACCTTAAAGCTTTCTATCTACTCAGTCTCCTATAGATTGCTGAGGGGTGATTATGTCTGGCTTACAAGGCATCTGCAAACCCCAACCACCTACATGATTCATAAGTCAAACAGTACCAGAAATACAAGGCTTAGTTACCTGAATTTTGTCTGTGACTTAAACATAGCATGCTGGATAGGCAGCTATGTATCCCAGATACTGCCCCTCCTAGGGAACACGTCTCCCATTCGTGTGAAGCTAAGTTCATCTATTACCCAATTTAAGCACAACCTAGACCAGTGGATTGGGAATAGAAAATTTACACTGAGCCTGGCACCCATGTCCCTTATGCACAGAGGTAGCTTATAAATGCCTGGCCCTCGATGTCCTATTTGGATACAGAACATCAATATTCTTTTGGAAAAACTTGACTAGGCTTACAAAGTCCCTTGGGGTCATTAGTCTCTGTGAATTTATGAACCTATGAATAATCTATTCTGATGAAACAGCTGCAGCTGTAGAAACAGATGGTGAATATTGATTTCTAAGCTTGTAATCCAAGAAAGCCATGCTTTTAATAAGATTTTGGACTTTATCATAATTTCAATAGCAAGATTTTTCAGCTTAAACTCATGTACAAATAGCCTGGATTATAATATAGGACACAATTTATAAACCAGATATGAAAGTGCATAACATTGATTTAGTCAAAAATGGTAAGCCATTATATAATTATTATGCTTTATCAAATGGCTGCTGGAGAACAATAGTAATCACTATAAGAATGCAAAAAAATAAACTTAATAAATAAAATAAAAGCACCTTGAAACAATGAAACATGAAATAGGGATATTTTATTTCTGGCTTTGTTCAGTGCTTTTGTGTCTTAGACTTGCACACAGATACATCAGCAGAAGTTGCACTGACATTGCAATTAAAAACTGGGGACACACTCCAACCCTATGCAGAATTAATGAGTTGCTTTAAATATTTAGAACCCGAAAGTTATATCAGATACGTGGAAAGAAATCAGTGAGCTTAACTTGGCAGGCAATCTATCCCCAGCAATTTTAAGCAATGTTTTAAAGAGGCATATTCACCAGCAATTAAAAGTTCTACTGCGAATGGAAGCAAGAAAATAGAATCATAATCCAGAGGAAATCCAGAAAGAACTAAAAACTTAAGGAAAAGTTAAGTGGCTATATACGAATTACATGGCCAGCAAGGTTAAGAATGAAGGCGGCCTATCCATTTGGATCTTTGAAACACAGCAGTCTAGGATCCCTGAGTTTGAAATAATCTAGGGACACTCATTGGATGGCATTGTTATTATGGCGGTGAAAGGATTACCAAACATATTAATGACATAGAATGTAGCATATTCTGAAAAGACTGATTAGGATTACAAAAAGAGAAAGAGCAGGAATGACAAGAACATATTAGGTAAATACACAAAAAGTATCCAAGATCCAGGAAGGAAGTGAAGAACGAGGCAAATGTCCAAAGATTAGTTCATGAGGCAAAAGAACTAGCACCTGTAAGACATTTGGGGTAAATGGGGGAGCAAGTAGCCTTAGAAGAGGCTACCAGATTTATGGAGCCCTGGGCCTGAGATGTATTAAGCATGAGTTTGGTTTGGGTAATAAAGACTTTCTTGATGCTTTCCTATTTAAACACTTTTCATGGTAAGGACTGGAGCTGTCTAGACAAGCAGCTGAGTAGCCAGAAATACATATCTATATCTATATCTATATCTATATCTATATCTATATATATATCTATATCTATATCTATATCTATATATATATATAGACATAGATAGATAAAGAATGTATATGTTTATGCATGTATATAAAATATTTTATTTATGCACGTGCACACACACACACACACACGCACAAAATCAAACGCAAACATGAACTTACACTTACATAGTTTGATTATATCTTCAAGATTAACAAACGTTCTGCCTTATGACTATAAAGCTGAAAGAATTCCTGTTAGACTGGTTTTATATGTGAAAAAAGAATGTCTTTCTGCTATCATTGGCTTAAAACATGATTCATCAAAACATAAATATTTCCTTGAAAAATGGAATTTAGAATCCTAATGAAAGTCTGAAGGAACTCTTTTAGGAACTCGTTTCAATTCAGAAAATGTCTATCACAGTCTGTTGGAATCACTCAGCTGTGCTCTATAGTCAAAATAAGTCAAAATAAGAAAATTACCAAACATATATTTTCTAGGGCGACAAACCTCCTGCAGCCCCCCCCCCCCCCCCACCACAGTCTGTGTGGGGAAGCCCCTCAATACTGATCTATATATATATATATATATATATATATATATATATATATATATACACACACACACACACATAAAAAATATATATATATCTATATATATATATATATATATATATATAGTATCCAGGGAAAAAGAAAAATTCCCAAGGTGAAATAATGTTTATCTTCTAACACTAATCCCAGCACTGACTGACACTTATAGTGGTAATGTAGCAGCCTTAAGCCTGGAATGCATAGAGTTCACTTCAATGCACTGAGGGTATAATTCAACAGATAATCCCCTTGTTAAATTCTGGCAAGTATGATTAATTATTGGAAAGATTTCCTTCTTTGGTTAATGAGGATTTGAGAGAGACTTGGGTTTGCATCCCAAAATATCTATCCACAATATTACTGCAAATACCATGACATTTGCATTGTTCATTTCTTTTCCTGGAAACAATTGTATGTGCTTAATGATTTGTAACTCTCTGTCAGAAGTTAAAGACAATACAGTTTGTGTCATATTATTTAATGCTGTTTGAATTGCAGATGTTGTAAGGCATCGCAAAATAATTCAGTGTATCAGTTTATTGCAAATGTTTGAATTCCTTCATACAGCCTGTATATGTTACCTAGTGAAATAATTAAACTCTTTTCCAAGGTGAACCTGAATTATTGCTCTTAGTTATGGGGTATACAAGCAGGAAGAGCAGAATTAACCAAATAACTGGAAATGTTCAAAAAAGGCATTTCATTTCATAAAACCTTCTACACTGATCCATAAATGTCATTTTTCATGTGCAAAACTGCAGCAAAACATTTATGCTGATTTTTTTCTTTATATGAAGAAGATTAATCTGCTGGTTTACTTTAATTTATGCACTTACAGGTGTCAGCCCTACTCTGTTCAAGTGAGAGTTAATTACATTATTATTAGCTTACGCCGCTTGACAGCCAGCTCCATTCGATACACCACTGTCTCCTTTTAGCCTGAGTGTTTTGTCACAGTAGCAGAAATAATTTCACTTTGCAATCTTAAAATAGCGACAAGCCATTTCGTTTAAGCATCTCCTGCTCCTATCTAAATATGTTAGATGACAACACAAAGAATGATCTTAATAATACCTTATGCAAACTGTTACTATTGCAGTATAAGGCATTGCATGCAGTCATCTAACTGGTCACCTAGTGTTAATACAAAGGCAACTGAATTGTAAGGACACAATTAGGAAGACGAAAGCAGATGCAGTGCATGAAAAGAAGAATATATGTTTATCAAAAATAATAACTCAAATCAGAGTTCAACACCACTAGCATTGTATATAATGATGACATGCTGGATTTTCTTAAAACTGTTAAGAGCAGTTCGTGTTATGCATTCGAACAAAATCTGTGAAGCCAAACGTTAGTTTTAAATCTGTACAATTAGAAATGAGCTACTGTTAGCCAAACTGTTTCAGAATGAATGTTATCATTCTCCACTCAAGAAAAACGGATTTTAATCAGTTTAGAATAAATTAACAGTTAATGCCTGAAAAAAGCAAAGCATGATAATGACAGCTGCTCACAATCATGAGATATTTTTTTGTTTGACTGGTGCTTTCCATAACCATAATGCTTTAGAGGAAGAGGTGTTCATACTAGGGTCTTCAGATCTGGATTTGCCATGAAACATGTTGTGCCCGAAGCAAGCTTGAAATAAAGGGGTTTTGTCCCATGTCTGGAATTTTTGAATCTCTATCAATGAGCTTAAAATGAGAAATAGAAAACTGAGAAATGGATCTAAATAAAATTTGTCATTGGTCTGTTCACTAAGACTGAGCTGAATGCAGTAAGCATTTTCCTTATGCGTTATGTTAAGCTAAATATTGGATTTTTATCTTTGTAAGTTTTTAATGATTAATAGCAGATTTTAGTGGCTGGTCTTTTAACCAACAGTAATGAAATGACAATCAGGTATGACTTTACATTTCAACAATGTGAATAATTACTTGTGTAAAGTTTAACATACTAGTGGCTTAACTTTATGAGTATGGCATTAGCAGCATTTGCATTCCCTGCTAAAATTATAAGGTTGATTAGGAGGATATATGAGGCATTGGAGACAAAACTTAAAGTGGGGTGAGTTGTTCCCTGATAAGTTCTGTTTGAGCACAAACACAGACAGAGATGTCTTCCCATTTTTTTTTATTTACGTTCTATTTAGAAGTATTGGCAGAAAAATAAGGGACTCAGAAATTCTAAGATATAATTGGTATGGTAGTCAAGAAAAAGTGGCTTTATTTACAGATGGTAATATTTTATACCTGATTAAACCAGAAAAGGATATTTCAATGTTGTGGAACATTCTGAGACAATTCCAAATCTTTTCTGGATACAAAATTAATGAAGATAAAACAAAAGCAATAGTTGTAAGCTATGTACCCACACACATATTGGTTCAGCAATACTCATATTTATAGGGGCATGATAAAATGAGGTACTTAAGAGTATGGGTAAAAAAGCTAAGGATACATGGGAAGAGACTAAACAAAAATAATATAACTGAGAAATTGGAAGCTCTGTTTTATGAATATAGATAGCAAGATACAAGCAGTGAAATAGTTTTAGTCCCTTTAGTTTTATGCACAGGTTAAGCATATTTTACCAATCAGACAAGAAGTTGTGGATAATAATTTAAAATTAAATAAATTAATAAAAAGTTGAAGGATTTTATCTGGGGGTGGGGAGACGGCAAGAGACAAATGGGATAATTTGATCCTTCCAATAGCACAAGGTGGTTTGGGGTTTCCTGACTTGAAGGGGTATTTCAGAGCAACACAGATAAGGCTCCTATACAGCGTACAAATAGAAAGGTATAATTTGAAGTGGAAAGTTACAATGCTGAAACAGGGGAAGCTCAAGAAACAGAGAGATTGGGATTTTAGATGCAGATCCTTAAGGAGAATAACAATAACCATACAGAGTATTATATTCATAAAGTAGCAGAAAGTATTCTAAGAGCAAATCCAACATAGGGGATGGTGAAAGGAAATTTGACCAATAGGGATGACTGTAATTATGGTTACAGAGAATTGGTAAGAGGAGGCTGGAATTTACTGGTAAAACTGGCAAGGAGCCAAGGTATTGGAAGCAAATAATTAGAGAGTGAAGATAATAGAATGGGAAGAGGCCAAGAATTCATTTGGACTGCAAGTTAGAGATCATCTTCCCTATCAAGGAATGATATCAGAATACAGGCAAACAGAAAGAAGTAAGGGAATCCTAAGTGAAAGACCATCACTGGTAGAGTTTTTAGTAGAATTTAGAACAGAAGCTGCTGGTAAAAATGGAATAGTAAGCAGGGCATATAAAGTATTGCATGATAACCACAACAATCAATCAGAAGAGGTTAGAAAGGATTGGGAAGAGAGATTGGATAAGCAATTCACATAGACACAATACTGCAATATATATGTATCACTCCCAAATATGCAATGAAATGTATAAGATTTAGTGTCTTTACTTGGAAGTGTTGCCTATGTATTTTTATATCCCAAGCAGACCCCAAAGAATTTTTCTACAGGTAAATTGCAAATGTTAAAGGTGTGATGCGGAAGAGAGACCATTTTGTACATATTTTGGGCATGTAATGAGTTGGCAGATTTTTTGAAAATTCCATGCAGACTACTCCAACAGAAATACTTGGTGAGTAAATTGGTGTAACTAAGGAAATTATTTTTTTGAGCTGATAGAGAATTTAAATTTCTTAGACATACTAAGGCCTTGTTGAGTTTAATTCTGCTGGCTGCCATAAAATCAATAATAGAAAATGGAAATCAAAGTCTAAACCAACTG